>NW_017727845.1:54660-54964 GCF_001865875.1 Lupinus angustifolius
CACCTATTCAACCCCCCCTTCTAGGTGTATTTTAGCCATTGATACCTAACAAGTGGTATCAGAGCTAGTACGTCGTGCTAGCTCAACCGCATCCGCATGATCCGAGATGGACTATATATGGGCTCTAACAACCCATTTGGCGGTGATGGCGCATCCATCAACCGCCCTCCCATATTCAGTGGCGAAGGTTATGCCTATTGAAAGGTTCGCATGAAAATCTATATCGAGGCAATTGACACGGACATTTGGGATTCCGTTGTCAATGGTCCTTTTATTCCACTTCATATGGTGGATGGCGAGTCTA
>NW_017727845.1:55064-55523 GCF_001865875.1 Lupinus angustifolius
AAGAGAAAGTCTCGAATTTTAAAGTCAAAAGGAGCATACATTGTTCGGAACGATTCCGAGAAAGATTTGATTTCTAGCTCATCCGATGAGGAGATAAATTCAAAGATATGCCTTATAGCACAAGTGAATGAGAAGTGCACATCTATTGATGAAGATAATTCTATTGAGGTACATTCCTATACTTCATCATGCTCCAATGACTCTCCTCCATATGATGAATTATATGCAGCTTATGTCGAAATGCATGAGGAGCTAAGGAAAATTGTTATAATAAATATAGATAGAAAAAGAGTTATTTCCTTGCATGAAAAGAAAATAATTGAAATGCAAAAGGAATTAGATGAACTTAAACTTGAAAATGAAACTCTTGATCTTATCTATGCATGTGCCTCATGTGATTGCTCTACTTCTAAATTATGTCAACCCTCTGTATGTGATAATTGTGAGAATCTAAATAAT
>NW_017727845.1:55623-57000 GCF_001865875.1 Lupinus angustifolius
TTGCTAATACAAGAAACGTTGGTAATCGAAATGGAATTGGATATAAACCTGAACCTAAGAAAAGACCATATAGAAATCTGGTAGTTCATATGCATA
The DNA here is from genome assembly GCF_001865875.1 of Lupinus angustifolius. NCBI lineage: Eukaryota > Viridiplantae > Streptophyta > Magnoliopsida > Fabales > Fabaceae > Lupinus > Lupinus angustifolius. The sequence goes on from NW_017727845.1 coordinate 55,720, forward strand.
AGAAGTCAAATAATAACATGCCTATGTGTTTCTATTGTGGTACACATGGTCACACATGCACTTCATGCTTTATTAGAAAATTTGGTGTGCCAAGTGGCAAATATGTTTGGGTAAAGAAAGGGCAAGATCCCTTAGTTACTAACAAGAAGGGACCCAAAATAACTTGGGTACCCGAAAGAGACAAGTAAATTGTGTCTGCAGGTGTGCCAAAGGACATTTGATCATCAAGGGATAAATCAACAAAAGATGTTCTAGGCATAAGGTTGGTGAGTAGATCAAGGTTATTAAGGAAAAAAGTTAATGTCAAAGGTTGTTGAATGAGCTTCTGTACTATGCTACCTACCAAGAATACTTCTCTAAATAATTGAGGGGGAGAAGATAAAGGGAAGAACAATGAAAGGGGGAGCAACGCACTTTGAATGTCAAATAAACCATTCAAACATCATATAATCAAACTTTTCATCTAGTATCACCTAACAAGCGGTAATCTTGACCTATCTCCTAAAGGTAAGCAAGGTAAATATATTGAACCTTGTTAATTATGTTAAATAGAATGTGTTTTTTACATGAAACTTGAACATGTCTTGATTATACATTATAAATTGAATGATTGAAATATGCTTTAAAATGAAAATTGCCTAACGAAATCCTAACAAGTGGTATCATCTAACAAATGGCTTAGGTGATAATGGCATCTAACAAATGGCTTACATATATGTTTAATCATTCCATGTCTTAAATGTTCACATAATGGACATGTCTTTCTTATATGCTTAATTATGTCAAAATAGCTTATTTGGTTGTGTGAATCGTTCTTGATCATATGAGATGTTTATGGTGCATAATTTAAGCCAGTTATTGCACTACATTGCTTATTATGCCAATTGATATAGTTAATCTTGTATGTCGTTCTCTTTACCTCTTAGTTATTTTAAATGTCTAAACAAACGCATTGGTTCAAGCTACCTAAAATGAAACAGGTTAATGGTTAAACCCAAAATTAATTCATTAACTTTGTTTTATGTTTAACTACATATCTCTGCCTACTTTTGACCTGGGTTATCTTTTTGATAATGCGAAAAGGGGGAGAAAGGTTGTTTTTTTGTTGTTTGATTGTGCAGGTTGATCGTAATAACTGCTTCCGAAATATTAATGCATCATATCAATTAGTGCCAATACAATCTTCAAGCTAATTCATCAAACAATTGGTATTACAAATGATGTAATGTTTGTTGTGTTTGTCATCATCAAAAAGGGGGAGATTGAAAGTGCGCATGTCAA
>NW_017727845.1:57100-135280 GCF_001865875.1 Lupinus angustifolius
AAGAATAGGTTCTTGGCTGGGGCTACACCGCACGAAAGGTTTTCTTGGGCGGTAGGAAGAGAGTCAAACCGAGGAATAAGTTTCTTTTTGTTTCAAGTGAATATCTAAGTGTTGTAATTGAAAGAAGTGCTTGTAAAACATTATTTCAATTATAGTGAAGAAAAATGTCCCAGATCAGCCGGGAAGCCTGGATGTAGTTTGCAAGTGGACACGCAAACGAACGAGGATAAAAATCGTGTTGCAGGATTTCTCTCTCTCTCTTTCTCTCTTTAATTGCTTTAATCGTTTACATTGTATAGTTGTTTTAATTGCTATTTTCTGTTTCCATACTCTACTGGTGTAATTCTGATTTTTTGTAAGCTCTGTAATTTCGTTTAAATCTGAGTTAATTGTTGTGCAAGAAACCAAATCTGTTTGTAATTTCTGAGCTGCTTTAATCGATTAAAGTAACTGTGTTAATCGATTATTTGTATTCTGTTAATCGATTAATCTGGGGTTAATTTTGAATAATTTGTTGTTTTCGAAAAAGCGGATACTCTGACCGCTACACCTATTCAACCCCCTTCTAGGTGTATTTTAGCCACTGATACCTAACAAGATTTAGTATTATTATTTGTTATATTTTTTTGTTAACCCAATCACTTAGATTTATGAACCTTATCAATATAGATTTAGTATTATTATTTTAAATTTTAAAGGCCCACAACAATAACATGTTTCGAATAAAACTTTAATGAAATCAATTTATTTATATAGCATGTTAACAATATACATAGTCTACAAAATTTAATGATTAATCCTAATTCAATTTGGGCCTCAGATTTGCTGGATGAGAGGAGGGCCCATTATTATGCTTGCAAAATTAGAGTGAGGGTGAAAGTTGGGTTCTTCATTTTTTAGGTTAGGAATTAGGAAGAGAGTTCCATGCTTCTGCTTTATGCCGCCAGCTCCCATAAACGGGATGAAGAGCGCTGCACCAGCGATGGGGTAACACGTCATGGCGGAAGGAGCAGAACCACTCACGACAGGGGCTATTCGCGATTTGTGCGTGGACTCAGAGCCACCTGACTGTCTCCACGCCGTTTGGCGACAATGGTAACGCTCTTCATGGTCTCGCCGAAAATACAGAAGTGCGTCATCGGTTCAGATGAAAGTGTTTCGGTTCTGGAAGGTTGTGTAACGAGGGAGGGGGTTCTTCTTTTCTGGTCGTGGTTGGGATCCATGGTTCTGCAGCTTTGATGGGGAAGATGGACCGTTGAAACGATCCTCTCCTTCTCCTTTTCCGGTCATCGTGTTGATATATAAAGTATGATGTTATATTAGAATTATTATGGAAGCAATAAACATTCCGGATGTGAATAACTATTATAAGAGTAAAATTGCTCACATGATGATATGGATGCTCTCCTTCACTTAGTTGCTTTATTCTTTATTTCATTTTCCATTTTAAATTACTTAATTTAACAATTTTGAAAATAAATTAAAAATGGTTTTTTATATAATATTTCTAGTACTAAAAATCTATTGTTGGGTTCTATTATGAGCCAAACAAAAATAGGTGTTCACAGTATATCTTAAGGGGACATAAAATGTCTCATTTAATTGAACCTTAAAACAATCATGTAGCAATAACTAACACATAAAATAAGAGAGACATCTAGAAAAAGAAAAAAAGAACACTAGTAACCATGAGGAAGGAGAACACACAAGGGATAAAGATGAGGAGACTCATTATCTAGTTTGCATGTTGTTATCCATTGCCTTCATTTCATTTATACGGTCTCCAACAAAGATTATGTCGTGTTTCCTTTTCCTTCAATTCATCTGGTGTATCCTCCCATAATGCCTTCGACATATTTTTCACCCAATATGCTATTCACTTTCCATTGCAAGAATCTCAAGTTATAAGTTATATCAAAATCCTCCACCATAAATATGACACATGAGTTAAGAACCGTCTACAAAATGGCTCTGTAACCAATTTTCGGTACGATAAAAACAATCATTATAAAACATATTAGCAAAGTCCTTTCAATTTAATATAAATTTACTCCAATTCCAAAAGTCACATTAAATATATGAATAACTATATATGGTTGTCGCACCATGTGCGTTGATGATTTATTCCACGAAGCTGAATCTGATAGAGTTTGCTTTTATAATTAGAGATGATATAATCCAATTTATTATAACTCACATGTAAACTTGTTTCAGGAAATATCAATGATAGTTGTTGGATTGAGTCACAAACTAAGTCGGTCTTTTTAAGATGTTTGTGGCAATGCCTTCATCACTTGTGCAAACAGACCATCAATCGAGTCGTTGAAATCACCAAACTACACCTCACTATATTGTTAATGCTCTCTATGTATTTGTTATGGATTAAGAAATTATCTTAATCGTGTAAATATCATGTTCTTCATCAATGCTTCTTATTATAAGCCATGATTTGCAATGACAATAAATGGGAAACAAATAATGTTCATAAATGGTTGAGACAAGGGAGGAAACATGGGGCAAGAATCAAGGGAGAATTACATTGGAGTCACATTTTTTAATAAAATTGTGCATATTAAAGCCAACTTCTTATAAAGACACGTCATATATTAAGCACCCAGAGTTCGTTCAAACCCATGTCTACATTCGTGTCTAATAGTCATTTGTATCCATGTCCAATACATATGTGTCCAATGACATCAGAACTCAAAGCTTCTCCATGTCCAAAGCTTGTCAAGTCTAATATTTTTATCAACTTACTCACATTATTCCAACAATCACCACTTGAATTATTAAGAAAAAAACTTTTTCCATGAACAATAAAGTTTTCCATAAGGGTGTTTGTAGACTTGAACATTTCAATAATAAGAATCATATTTTACTATAGTGACATGTATTCGTGATCTCTCTCTATGACATCAAATGATACACAAACTTTTCACTAGATGTATGCATTAAAAACTGTGTGTTAAAGATTCTACACATCTATCCCAATATAGTGAACATTCTAGAACGTTTTTTCTAAAATTTCATACAAAGCAAGCCCACTTCCACATTAACTTGTATAAATCTATCTAGAGCACTCTTGTAGCTAGGTACTCTTGCCCATATTGAGTACATCTCTCTTTAAGAGTTTCTACTAACTCGTCCTCTTATCATCACTTCAGAAATCGTACTACTTATTTAATTCATTATCATTGCATGTTCAATCTCATACCCCTTCATAACTTGATAATACTCATTAGACCTAATTATTAGGATCTTTGATCTTTTAGGTCAGGTTATCATTATGAGCGATTCATCATTCTAAGGACAATAGGTACCTGTTAGAAGTTTTTAGGATATCTTTATAACTAATCCTTTCATTGAAGGGTCTACTAAATTTTCATCAATGCATACACGATTCACTCTTTCAGTTCCTATTAAGAGTAGTTCTTTAACAATTTTATGCTTATGACATATTTTTTTCGTCTCTTGTCATTGGGTTAATGGTTCTCAACTTTTGCAATAGTCATGGTACTATTACAATGGATCCACATAGCTAGCTAGTACCAATCCTTCCTATAGAGGAATCTATGCTAGAATGCTTCTTAACCAACTTTTTTATGATCTTAGATTCCACATTTTACTAGGCCAAAATAGTTTTTTTTCTTTGACTTCTGAGGAATAGCTCCACTACTTATGTTAGATATTTAGCTGCTAGTTGTTTTGGAATCATATAAAAGAGTGTCACAATCTACATCACTTTATTCCTCAATAGCATCGAGAAACTTTTGATAATGTAATCCAAGAATCATAGTTCTCTTAAGATCTCTCAAGGACATTTCAATATCATGTTGATGCTCGATTATATGTCTACCGGTAAACCTACACAACGATCCCAATGCATATGCAATATCAGGCCTCGTACAATTAGTGACATATTAAAGGCTTCTAATGATACTTACAAATTTACTATTGAATATTGGCTAAAAGAAAAAGATGATGAAAAGACTTTCTTGAGCCAAGCAAAAAAAGAAGTGGCTAAAGATCATCTTGAAGAAAGGGAGAATTTCTAGCCAAGTAAAAAGAAGTGGCTATGGTGAAACCAACATTAATACTATTTTCCTTTTGCCACATAATTTTCAAGAGCTTTGGCTATAAATAGGAGTGTTTCTTGCCATTGTAAGACACACCAAATACTTAGCTTAGTGCATATTCTCTCTTCTTGTTCTCTTGTTCTAATTGTGTGAGAAATACTTGAGTGAGAGTGAAATTGGGTGTACTTGGGTTTTGGGAAGTGAGTGAAACACTTGTAGTTCTCTTTTATCATAGTGGAATAATCTTCGTTGCTCTTCATCTGTGGACATAGGTAAATTGTCGAACCACATTAAATTATTTGTGTCATTTTCTCTATTATATTTTCTCCATGGGTCTTCCGCTCCAACAAACTCGTATTAGAGCTCGTAGAGCTCTTGCATGCTAAGCCGTACGATCTAAAATAAAAAATTTAGCATGCTCTGTATTCGCATCATTATCTGATCTTACACACTAGAAAATAATTTTTCTTGTTACTGGAAAGGTATAATAGTGTGAAAGTGCATGTCTAGGAAAGTTCTATCTTAGGAAAGACCTGATATTTAAGCATGTCTGTTAAGATCCACCTTTTTCCTGGGAACTTTCCTGGTGTATGTTCACAGACTACGATATTGTTCTAGTATACGATTATCATGGCGAGTGCTAAATTTGATTTGGAGAAATTTAACGGAGAAAATGATTTCAACCTATTGCGATTGAAAATGAAAGCTTTACTAGTTTATCAAGGCTTGGGAAAAGCCTTAAAAGGTAGAAACAAGTTACCACAGAGTCTGACCGAGGACGAGAAGGATGAAAACCTGGAAAAAGCACATAATGCAATTTTGTTATGCTTGGGAGACGAAGTACTACGAAAAGTATTAGATGAAACTACAGATGCTTCATTATGGTTGAAGCTGGAAAGCTTGTACATGATGAAGTCACTCACCAACAGGCTGTATTTGAAGAAAAGAATATACACTTTTCAAATGCAGGAAGGAAAGCCCATAAAATATCATATGGATGAATTTAACAAAATTATTCTTGATCTAAAGAATATTGATGTTAAAATTGAAGATGGAGATCAAGCAATTCTTCTAGTATATTCTATTTCAAGTTCTTACGAGCACTTCATCGATACTGTGATGTATGGTCGAGAAGATCTAACATTGGACGAAGTAAAAGCGGTGTTGCACTCGAAAGAACTGAAGAAAAGAGTACCAGATTCGAGATCTGAAGGCTCAGGTGATAGTATTTTTGCTAGAGGAAGAACAGATAGGCGAAATCAATTTGGTGAAAGAGGGAAATCTAGGTCCAAGTCTAAAGCAAAACCTAGAAAGTATAAATGATTTCACTATCACAAGGAGGGTCATATAAGAAAGAATTGCCCAGAGCGCAAAGGCAAGGAAAAGATTTATGAATATGGAGATGCATTTGTAGCAAATGGCTATGATAGTATAGATGCACTAATAGTCTTAGAGCACGATTCAAAAGATGAATGGATACTTGATTCTGGATGCTCATATCATATGTGTCCCATTAAGGATTGGTTTTCCACTTACCAACCCTTAGATGGGGGCAAGGTCCTTTTGGGAAATAATGCTCCCTGCAAGGTCATTGGCATCGACACTATTAGAATCAAGATGTTCGACGAAATCGTAAAGATGTTGACAAATGTAAGGCATGTTCCAGAATTGAAGAAAAATCTGATTTCCTTGGGAACACTAGATTCAAAAGGTTATAGCTACAAAGGTGAAGGTGGAGCTATAAGAATATCTAAAGGCGCTATGGTTGTAATGAAAAAAAAGAAAGAGAATAGTCTCTATATGTTACAAGGAAACACAATCACGGGTGTTGCTGTTGTCTCTCAACATCTGATTCTGATGTCACCAAACTATGGCATCTAAGAATGAGTCATGTTAGTGAAAGAGGTCTAGTTGAGTTGGCCAAACAAGGATTACTATGCGGTCAACAAGTCGAGAATGTAGACTTTTGAGAACACTGTGTTTGCGGAAAGCAACGTCAGATAAAATTCAATGCTGCAGTTCGTCGAACAAGAGGCACATTGGATTATGTACATTCTGACTTGTGGGGTCCTTCCCAAGTACTTTCTCATGATGATAGCAGATACATGTTAAAATTAATTGATGACTATTCAAGGAAGGTGTGGATCTTCATTTTGAAACTCAAAAGTGAAGCATTTATCAAGTTCAAACAGTGGAAAACCTTGATCGAAAAGCAAACCGTGTGAAAGATCAAGAGACTGAGAACTGACAATGGTCTAGAATTCTGCAACAAAGAATTCAGAAATTTTTGCAAGGATCACGGTATTGTGAGACATTAAACCGTGAGGCACACTCTACAACAAAATGGACTTGCAGAACGAATGAACAGAACCTTACTTGAAAGGACAAGATGTATGTTATCAAATGCTGGATTGCAAAAATAATTTTGGGCGAAAGCTGTTAGTACAGCTTGTTACTTGATCAACATATGTCCATCAACGACCATTTTTTAAAACTCCATAAGAGGTGTGGTCGGGTATTCCGGAAAATTTTGAAAATTTGAGGATATTTGGTTGTCCTGCATATGCTCATAACAAAGTAGGAAAACTTGATGCAAGAGCATTGAAATGCATTTTTCTTGGATATCCTGATGGTGTGAAAGGATATAAGTTCTGGTGGCCAGAGAAAAGAAAGTGCATTATTAGTAGAGATGTTACTTTTAATGAAGCTAAAATGCTAAAGCCTCATACAGAGTCATCAAGTGAAAATGAAGATCCTAATATCTTGGAGAAGGTTGAGTTTGAGGTGGAGCCAACAAAAGAAAAAAACACTTGATCAAACTAAGGTTAATGCATATATTGATGTCTCTCAATTACAACATTATCAGTTGGCTAGGGACAGGCAAATGAGACATATAAAACCTCCAGAAAAGTATGGTTATGCTGATCTAGTGTCATACGCTCAAAATGCTGTTGATGATATCAGTAATTCTCAACCACAGTCATATGAAGAAGCTATCAACAACAAAGAAGCTTCCAAATGGATTTCTGCTATGACAGAGGAAATTGAGTCTCTTCATAAGAATCATACTTGGGTTCTTCTGAAGCGGCCGGAGGCTCAAAAGATTATTGGATGCAAATGGGTCTTTAAGAAGAAGGAAGGAATCCTCGGGGTTGAAGATGCAAGATTCAAGGCGTGATTAGTGGCCAAAGGTTTTACACAAAGAGAAGACATTGATTTCAATGAAGTTTTCTCTCTAATGGTAAAACATAGATCTATTCGCATCCTACTTGCAATTGTAGCTCAATTTGGTCTAGAACTTGAGCAACTAGATGTCAAAACGGAATTCTTGCATAGTGAGTTGGAGGAACAAATCTACTGGAAACAACTTGGAGGATTTGAAGTTCAAGGGATGAAAGATCATGTTTGTTTAATGAAGAAATCCTTATATGGCCTAAAACAATCTTCTAGACAATGGTATCGACGATTTGACACCTTCACGCTTGAAAATGGATATTCCAGAAGTGAACATGATAGTTGCGTCTACTACAAGAAGCTTGAAATATGTCATTCATATATTTGCTTTTATATGTTGATGACATGTTGATCGCATGTAAGAACATGTCAGAAATTAGAAACTTGAAAGTGTTGGAACGCTTTGGCATGCAAAATGCGAAACCAGTCATTACTCCATTGGCGACTCATTTCAAACTTCCAATGGCCTTGTGTCCACAAACTAAGAATGAAAAAGAGGAGATGTCAAGTGTACCTTATGCTAGTGCGGTTGGTAGTCTCATGTATGCCATGGTGTACACTAGACCAGATATTGCTCATGCAGTAAGTGTGGTATATGGCAAATCCTGGTAAAGTTCATTGGAAAGCTCTGAAGTGGATTATGCGCTACCTGAAAGGTACCACAAATATAGGGCTTTTGTATGGTAAAGTCAAAGATGTTAAAAACAAGATCACTGGATATGTTGACTCAGATTATGCTGGAGATCTAGATAAGCGAAGATCGTTCACCGGATATGTCTTTACATTGTGTGATTGTACTATTAGTTGGAAAGCAATATTACAATCAATTGTTGCTTTGCCTACAACTGAGGCAAAGTACATCACAGTAACAGAAGCTGTAAAGGAAGCCATTTGGGAGAAAGGTCTAATTGAAGAGTTGGGGTATACAACTTGAAGAAACAACCATCTATTGTGATAGTCAAAGTGTTATACATCTGACAAAGAATCCAATGCATCATGAAAGAACTAAGCATATTGATATTCAGATGCACTTTATTAGAGACATAGTGGAGAGAGGAGTTGTTAGAGTGGAGAAAATATCCACTGCAGATAATCTAGCGGACATGATGACGAAACTAGTTCCAACTACCAAGTTCAGACATTGTCTGGACTTGATTAATGTTCAGAATTTCTAGTGAGCATGAAGAAGAGTAGCATGATAATAACTATGCTAGTCTTTTAGCCAATGTGGAGATTTATTGAATATTGGCTAAAAGAAAAAGATGATGAAAAGACTTTATTGAGCCAAGCAAAAAAAGAAGTGGCTAAAGATTATCTTGAAGAAAGGGAGAATTTCTAGCCAAGTAAAAAGAAGTGGCTATGGTGAAACCAACATTAATGCTCTTTTCTTTTGGCCACATAATCTTCATGAGCTTTGGCTATAAATAGGAGTGTTCTATGCCATTGTAAGACACACCAAATACTTAACTTAGTGCATATTCTCTCTTCTTGTTCTCTTGTTCTAATTGTGTGAGAAATACTTGAGTGAGAGTGAAATTGGGTGTACTTGGATTTTGGGAAGTGAGTGAAACACTTGTAGTTCTCTTTTATCATAGTGGAATAATCTTTGTTGCTCTTCAGCTGTGGACGTAGGCAAATTGATGAACCACATTAAATTCTCTGTATCATTTTCTCTATTATATTTTCTCCATGGGTCTTCCGCTCCAACATTATCTTATTCTATTACCAATATTCTTAAATTTTTACAATTGATGGTGCACAAACAAGTTTACAGTAAAAATAATTAATTATATTTCTTAAGGAATTAAGAAACCAATGCTTTTGGCGAGGACTCATAAAACATTCAAAGTTGATCCATGAAGATTTCTTCTTCCAATTTAGCATTTAGAAAGGTTATTGTAACATGTGTTTAGTGTACTTCTAGAGAAACAAACATTCTAATAGAAGTTATTCTAGAAATTGGTGAAAATAAATTGAAGCAATTACAAATTTTTATTTGCTCCAAACCCTTAGCAATAAGAAGAGAATAATACTTGTTAACAACGTCATTGGATTTCAACTTCTTTTTCAAGATCCATTTACTATCGGTTTTGTAGTTGTGAGGTAACTCAACTAAGTATCAGGTTCTGTTAGACAATAAAGAATCAATTTCATCATTTATGTCTTCTTACCATACATCAACATGAAAAAAGACAAAGTTTGTTGGAAGTTTAATGGATATCTTCTTATCTATAGGGTAAATATTCAAGCCCATAAACTTTAGTTACTTTCACTCTCTTCTTCTTTTAGGCTTAGTTTCAATAACCCCAGTGCTTTAACTATTTTGAATCACAGGAATATGTATAAACGACGCCCCCACACTATTCCGTAATTTAATAGGGAACTTGTGATCATGAAATTCAACATCATTTGATTTCACACTTATATGTGCATTCACGTCATAGAATCTACAAGCATTAATATTCACAACATACCAAATAAATACACATCATAGGTTATACTGGCTAATGTAAATCTATTAGGATTCCTAACATATGACAAACATCCCCAAACTCTAAAATAGGACAAGTTTGGATGCCTATATATGGTTTAAAATCTCATATAGAGATATTTTACTTTTATACTTTTACATTCTAGTGAGCACACAACTTATAGTCAATAAAAGCTCACCACAACTATGAGATGTAGCGCCATAATTCAGCAAGTTAGAAGCAAAAGATTTAGTAAAAGTTCTACTTTTCTTTTTAGTTTTACCATTCATTTTTGGTAAATGAGATGAAAATCTTTAATGTATAGTATAATTCCATGTGATTAATAATAAGATGATGGATTCATACTAAATCTTAAAATTGTTGTTTATGTAAATAGAAATGATGTTGCTGTTAGGTTTAGTCGCGTACTAAGTCAATATCTTTAATACGTTAAAACAACCTAATTCTTACTAACACGATATTCCACAACACAGTGGAAAACGTCAAATTACACCCTCACTATAATGCTATTACACTCCCAGTATTTGTTGTATATTAGGAAATGATGTTAATTAGGTATACATTATGCTCTTCATCACTGTTTCTTATAAGACACTATTCCTAATGGCACTAAAGTGGTAGGGGATAACGTTCAGAAACAGTTGGAGACATGGGAGAAAATATGAGGCGATAACCAAGGAAAACAGTGCACATTAAAATCCAATGCTTCATAGAATCTAAAAAACGAGTCCTATTGAATCTTAACCAACATTCTATACATATGCGGCCAATGACATCAGCACCCAAAGCTTGTAGGTGTCCAATGTTGCTTAACAATTCTTTCCCATAGTTCCAACAACTAATAAACATGTTTGTGTGCAATTGATGGGAGAAAATGTAGTCAAGAGTCTTGTCTTCAAGTTGAAGAGAAATAGACTTAACATTTGTGTGTGGTTGGTTTCCTTTTTTATGTTTCTGAATTGTATAGGTAAGTTAATACATTGGATAGTATCAAATAAACCTCTGACTCTTTATGCTGCCAAAAAAATAGATGATTAAAGTAGACAGAAGCATGAGTGGTACTAACTATGAGTCCATTATTGTTAAGGATAACATGTCCTCCCTCTTTCCCTAGAGAAGGAATCTCCAAGTCCTACATATTTCTACACACCACTGAAAATACCCACCTAACATCAACTCTCTCTTTCTGTGACATAAAAGCAATGGTACATACAGAAGATGGGAAAATAAAGATGATAGTGTAACTACCATGTTCATATGTCCCATAAAGTCTTATAGGGAAAAGGAAGACACATCCTTTTCTGACGGTTGGTTTTGCCATATTAAAGCCAAGAAAGCCCTTGCTACCACTTCCTTTGAATAATGAGATTTGTGTCTTGTAAGCAAGCTAGGCATAATTAAAGAAACTATCTCAGATCATGTCTTAAATATTGTTCTGAAAAATAATAAAGCAAAAACAACAACAATAATAAATATTTATATTTTTTAATTGACATGATAATTTTTTTTACACGAAACAATGTATGAGATAAAATCTGAGACAACAAATCTTTTTTTCATTAAATGGTGACCCATGCCTTCCTACTTGTGGGACAAGAGTACCCATCAAAATAGTAATTATTGACTCTTGAAATCAATTCTAATTCCACGGACTCTTTTAGATCCCCCACAACACTTTCAAATTTTCTTCTAAATTTTGGACCACTTTGTTCAATCTACAATGCTGCCTATATAGTCAATTGCGGTCAATCAAAACTACAATGAAGACCAATAGAAGTAGGATCCTCATATTCTTATGCAATAGGAATTATATTTCTTTTCCATATTGAGAACTTATTACATGATTGAGGATCAAAAGTCTCAATTATATCTCAACAATTCATTTAGAATAAACTCATTTAACTTTAAACAATTAAGTATACATCATAAATAATGAGAATTTGGTTGGAATAATTGGACATGTATAATAACTTCTCAACCAATTTATTGATTGATAGGAGAGAGGGTAAGAAAAAGGGAAAACACTATATGAGTATGTTTTTTAACCTGTCTCCTACACCCTAGATCTCATAAAAGGTTACACCTTGCATCCTAGGTAGACAAATAAGACATAATATTAAGCCAATCAAATAGCCATACTCATATTTCTATAGAAGGATATGAATCTATCTTCAAATTCATAAACCTGTCATTCTCTCTCTACATTTAGCTATGGAAATATGTACTGAAAACAAAAAGAGAATCTATACAAATATGTATATACTGAAATTTATTTGGAGAGCAATGGTGCCTGCAATTTGCATTGAAATATCACTTTCTTTTCTGAAAAAATTGGGCAGATCATAAAACCTTATCATGACCTTACACGATACATTGCATTGAATCAGAACCTAAACCTCTCTCATCACCCCACCTGCTTGGACAATATGATGGATATACGCACACGTGTGTTTGGACAAAATGTTCATGCGAAACCCAAATGTCTCATACCCTTTACATCTTCCACTCACGCGTGAATTATTTTTTAGGATCCGTTGTCTCAAATTGTGTCTCAAACAAATGAAAATATATTATGTCAATTAAAAAATTAAATATTCATTCAAGCTAGGAGGACGTGACTATATGCTTTGCTATGAACCTATATTACACCACTGGCAAAATCTTTTAGAGTTCAAGCAAAAAGAAACGATTATATAGTAGATTGCCATAACATCGCTTGTTTTTTGTTGTGGTGTCTTCTTTTGAAATCAAGAATTAAGATTAGAATTATTTTTTAGTTCCGAGAAAACAATGGATTGCTTAGAAAAATAGAATCAAAAGGGAAAAAAATAAGATATAATTGGGTAGATATATTTATGTTAAGTTTACATAACTCATAATTAAACCATATACAGCATCTATAATTGAAAAATCAACTATTATTGTGAAGAAAAAAATTAGAAACAAATTCTTCCGATAGTGGTGGAAAGTAGCTCAATGGAACATAAGTTATTGGGTGATAATATTAACTATAAAATATAAATAATTAGATGTCATTACAAATGAAGATCCAAACTCACATGTTCACCTTTGGAAGAGTCATAAACGTAGCGATTTTGTGAACCAGAAACACCAACTTGTGAGGCTCTGATATTGATTTCTTCGCCAGAAAACAAGGGCAGTGGATGCTGCAACAACGACCGTTCATGGTTGAAACTAGGGTTACTGCTTTGTACGGTGGTCCCAGAAGGGATTCGCCACAAGCCTAAGGGGCTACCATTGATGGGTTGATGTTGGTGATGATGATGATGAGAATAAGATGAGGTTCCATTATAAAACCTTCCACCACCACCACCGGTGGTGGCGGTGATAGCACTCAAAGAGTTGGTATTCCATGTAGGATAAGCCATTGGTGATGTTGGAGCTGAGCTAAACCTATAGTTCATTAGGCCATAAAGTTGAGGGTCGGAGAAGCTACTGTGCACCATAGCTGACTGAAGGTGTGCTCGTTTTGCGTGCTGACGCTCTCGTTTATGGGCGTTTTGGTGGCCACCTAAGGCTTGAGAAGTTGGGAAGTTTCTACAACAGTAATGGCATTCAAATCTGCGGCTACTACTCTCTCCATTCTCAGTGTTGTTGCTGTTGCTGTTGTTATTGTTGTTGTCCTTATTGTTATCTTGTTCCGATGCATTGTTGGTGGTTGTTTCTGCAGAGTCAGATTCATCGGCAATTGTGTTGTTGTAGCTGCCTCCACCACTTCCGAATTCGATGCCGAAAAGGCGAATGCCCTTCTCTTTGATGGCGGGTGCAGGGCGGATAAAGGGTAGCTGAGAGAAAGACTCAACGTTCATGAAGTCATGGGTCTCTCTCTCAGTCTTGTCCATTAGTAAGGAAAAAGGGTAGGTTTTGTGTAGAGAAAGAGAGATAGATGGAGATGAATAATGGTTTTTTGGTGTTGTTGAAGGAGCTATAGATGCTAGCTTGGAAGAGGATAATAGAGGTAGAGGATGTATGTTATGAATGTTGTGGTGAATGACAGAATGAATGTGAAGGGAGGGTATGGTGGGTCCTATAAACAGAGGGAGGGTAAGGAGTAACTATGGATATTTGGGTCTGGTCCATGTGAGAGTGAAGCATAACAAGGCCACAAAGTGTGAGTGGCTTTGGCTTCTCAAAGTACCACCTTCATTCTTTCACTTCTTTACACATAATTTTTCATAGCAATGAATTTTATCCCCAGTGAATTGGAAAGTAGAGAGGGGAATTCTTATTTTTTTATTTACTTAAAAATATTATCTCCTAAATAAAAGGATAAAAGCATCATTCTTACTTTTATGTTTGATAACAATTTCATCCCTATTATTTGATAGGATCTTTACTCCAATTAATTAATATATTTGTCCTAACTTATTTAGTTTTTAATTAAGTTGATCCTCTAATATAACTTATACTTATTTATACGTTGATATGCAAAAAAATTCTATTTTTTGGTCGTAGTTTTTTGGTTTAAATCAAATGCTCATAACCAAGACGTTGATCTAATAGTATAATGTCACATTGAATCTCAAAAAAAAAATTAAAAGGACAAATATTTGATTCTTGAGAGTCAATGGTGGATCTTGATGTAAAGTTTAGGAGGGACAACAATATTCAATTATAATTTATGAGTAGCAAAAAATATAATAAAATATAGTAATTGTTTTAAAGATATTAAAGAAATTAAAAATGTACATTCATTTAAAGTGTTGGTCTTAGTTAAAGACTTCAACTCATTAATGATTGAATTAAGAGTACAAATTTCAACTCTTTATTTTTCAATATAATTTATATATTGTCTACAAGAAACTCATCTTCTATTTTACTACATAGTTTTATTTGAATGACTTTGTTGTTGAAAATAATCTTTATGTAATAACTAAACCAAAATAGTTAAGATAAGACGAATAACTCAATTAAGTAAATAATATACATTTATTTTTCTTGTATCATCAAAGTTTCACTTAAAAATAAAACTTTGAAATTGACATCTCAAGTAAAAATCAATAAGGTAAAAAATTTGCACAATTATACATATGGTATCAATATTAAATAATTTAAAAATCTGCAGAATATTAGGACTTTTTTATCTAAAGTTTCATAATGGCAATCTATAATCCCATAATATATTTCATGTAAAATTATTATAAAGTCAAATAAAATAATAGTATTATAAACATAATCAACATCTACACATGTAATTTTTTTTGTCTATTAACTATACTTTTGTAGATGAAACACATAATTTGTAGAACGTAAGAAAAAAATATTCGAAAAAAGTAAAAGAAATATTTAAAAAATTGGAAAAACATCTGGGGGCAATTTCCCCCACTTGTCTTTAACAAGTTTCGTCTATTTTCAGAGTGACACTTGTTGGAAGAGATTAATTGCTGAAAAATATCATCGTTAATACCAAAAAATTCAAATTCTTACCCTTAATATCACACTAGAGATAAGGTTAAAAATAGTATATTACCCTAAAAAACACTATATGCCATTCTATAAAAGGAGCATGTGGCACACAAAAAAAACAGGGAGATGCCATTGAACTCATTGTTGATGTGAATCATCCATCTCAAACTTAAGTTTTAGTAGACCAAAGGAGTCTTCAGTCAGGATTTGGATTTATTATTGACTTCAAAGTTTTTTGATTTTTGCGTAGTCAGATTAATTTGGAACACATTTAGTCAATAATCTTGAACACAAATAATTGACTCTGATTTAGTTTACTTTACTATTTCATCAATTTTCCGTAAGATTAGTGAACAGTATTGTCCTATCAAAGTCCGACAATTGAGTTCATGTTTGATCAATTGTGTTTTAGATTTATTCGATTCCCTAAAACTCATAAAATCTTGAAGTAGTGGAATCTAGATCCCATGTATGCAAATGGGGGATCCCACGATTTAAGTGATAAAACTCGAAGTTAACACATGCAAACATGGAGGTTGAATTGTTTTTATTTACACTTTTAAAAATAACCTTTTAAAAATCCTTTTTACAAGCAATATTTAATTAAATACACTTCGAAAAATGGTTTTGAAAGATTAATGTACTTCAAGTTCAAAACAGTTCAAACAAAAACAATAAAGATAAGGTATAGAAAATTACACAAAAATATTGGTTCACTCTTATCCAACCAAGAGATACATTCAGCCTCTTATCCTAGATGAATTGCCACTATTTCTCAAATTGTTTATAAGTATTTGATACATCTTCATATTATCCTAGTATTCAACACCTCTACGAGCATTAAATATTTAACAACTCTTCAAGGAAGCTTCTTTCACTACCAAGCCTTCTCAAGCTCTAATTCTCGACAAAGATTCTAAGTTTGATCTATATTGACCCACTATGTGTGAAGATATGAAAATTTAAGATCAGATAAGTCTACAACTCAATATACGTAAACATCTTAATATATACAAAATATTCTCTTATTGTTTTTTTATTTCTCGCTTCTATACAATAATAATCAAATATTCAGTTAAGCATTGGATCCTAAGATAGCCCAAGATCGCTTGATAGCTCATGATCATTAGTTGAATCTTTGGAAACAGTCTTCTTAATTAATAGATTGAATGATTCATATTAAATATTCTCATTTCTCACAATAACAACTGTATTTACCTGAATTACTTCTCATATGTATATATGTGCATAGAAAGTAACTCAGGTGAGAACATATTAAATATTCTCATTTCTCACAATAACAATTATACTTATATGAATCACTTCCTATATGTATATATGTGCATAGGAAATAACTCGGGTGAGAATAATTGTTATTATGAAAAATGAGAATAATTAATATGAACTATTGGTCTTATTTAAACAATCAATATTAAAAAAATTGTTCGCGTGATCAATAATTAACTTTTAATCATATTCATCCATGTATGATTGTAAGGTCCAGATTTAATGTTTTCACAATTTTTATATGAGAACTATTCTCACTTGAGTCACTCATTATTTATATATACATATAAATAAGGAGCGACTCAAATGAGAAAACATCTCATATAAATTTGGGTCTTACAACCAATCATGGATGACTAAGATTAAAAATTAGTTATTGATTATATGATAATTATGTCCATGTATCTTTTAATCTTGACCATTCTAATAAAATCCATTGTTCATACAAAATGTTCTCATTTATCACAATAGTGCATTATTCACACGTGAGTCGTTCCCTATACATACATATATATTATATGTATACATATTTGTGTGTGTATGTATAGTGACTCAGATGAGAACTTTTGTTATTGAGATAAACGGTAACAATTAATATGAGCAATTGGATCTTATTTGAAGGTCAAGATTAAAAGAAGTGATCATGTGAGACCAATAACTAACTTTTAACCATAGTCATTCATGTATGGTTGTGAGACCCAAATTTATTGTTCTCACAATTTTTATATGAGAATTGTTCTTATTTGAGTCATTCCCTATATATGTATATAAATTTTCATGTATATGTATAGGAAATGAGTTCCCATATAAAATTATGAGAACAATAAATCTGAGTCATCCAACCATACATGAATGGTTAAGATTACAAGTTAATTAGTATTGATATGGTCACTTGAAAAAGTATGTGGGTTTATCTTGTATATCAATGACTACATAAAAATTATGTAATTCATTTAATTATATATCCCAAGTTGAAAAGACTAAAAACTTAAGAGAAAACCATGTATGCATAACATAGTTTTTTACATTATTATTGTATCATCTACTATTCATTTTTAACAATCATTGACTCTTTTTAAAAGCAATGAAAACATCTTCATCCCAAGAAAGAACCAACTTTCTTGTTCTCTTAAGAACAAGAGGTGAAAAAACATCACTAAGATCCTTGAAAACATTAGCAAGCCTCTTTACAACTACTATCCTTGGTAGTGCTTTTAGAATTGTTGTAATTTTCTTTAGTATAATCAATTATCTAGTTAGTTGCTTCAGTTAGTTAAGCTGAGTCTTGTGTACAATAATCAATTATCAATCGGGTTAATCAATTATATTGTTTACAGATTTTCTATTTTGTGTTTTATTCTCTTTTTGTATAAAAGGTCATTCTTACACCTTTGTAATTCATTCAATTCAATAATGAGAAATGTATTTCCATTGTGTGAAAGCTTTGATTCTTATTCTCTTTTCTTTCTTCCTTTTTTAAGCTTTCTTATTCATTCATTCATTTATCATCTTTCTTGGTTCATCAAGAAGATTGTTCATGACTCATACCAAACTTTAACAATGTAGTTTTGAGATCAGGAGCATTTCTTTTAGCTTCAGCAGCCTCTGCTTCATGCACATCAGTATTTGCCTCCTTTATTTTCAGCAACTCTGCTTGCATGCCTATCCTAGTTTGAGTGACCTTGCTTAGCTATATGTTGGAAAAGTTCATTGTGCCCAACAAGGCATACATACCTTGTGCTTTCATTACCTTAAAGAACATGTGAGTGATTGATATTATGAAAGCCTTGTCTCTATGGATAATGACTTTCTTTTAAATCTCCATGGGAAAAATAGAACTTGTGAAGACTGGATATATTGTCCTTCAAACCAGCTTTATGCATCACAATATTGTTCAAGATCTGATGAGGCTGTCTACTAACTTTTGTATATTTCTTGTATTTTCCTAAATTATTATAATTTTCTTTTTAAAATAATTGGTTCTTGAAGCTTCAACCCTTGAACTACATGAAAGTGATTGATTGCATGCCTTTTCAATTTTGTCTTTTCATTACCTACAAGAACTTAGTTGGGAACAATTAATATATTAATGACCATAGTAATAAGTTATTTGTCCATTCTCATTAGGGCAATATTTTTTTGCCATATAGTTAATAACAAACATATTATCAGTATATTTGCATAATTAATAGCACACATGTCACATGTGCATTCTAATGGTTAAGAACATACATGTTACCTATGCACTCTAATGGTTAAGAACACATATGTTATTCGTACATTTGCATGGTTAAGAGTACACATGTTATCCGTACATTCGTATGATTAAGAACACACATGTTACTCGTACATTCTCATGGTTAAGAAACACAAATGTTACTCGTGTATTCACATGGTTAACAACACACATGTTACTTGTGCATTCATATGGTTAAAAATGCACATACTACTCAAGTATTCGCATGAGACAGATTGATTTTGACGAATGTTTAGAACCACATAAGTATCAATATTCTTATATATATATTAATAATATTATGTAATAATTTGATAAAGTAAAATGAAATGTATAGAAACACAAACATTGTGAATTAATTTCATTGGATATCTTTTCTATCATGTAATGACACAACGTCTTTACAACATTTGTCGCATAGTAAAGCATGATAATATATGAATCGTCCATAAATTGGCAAATCCTACAACATATTAATCATAGGTATATATAGTAAAACATGATAATATATAATTGAGTACAAATTTTCATTACCTTAGTAATATGAATCCAGATGATATAAAAAATGAATATTTGGTCAAAAAGATCATGAGTTTCACAATTATTGTTACAAAGTAGCAAAATATATCAATTGGTATTGTTATATCTTCAATGTTAATAATAAATGTAAGAAACAAAATAAAGTAAATCATGTGTATTGGAGGACCTATATTTAAATATTTCATGTATTTTGGATTTGCAAACATGATTTTTATAATTTAGTTTGTTATTTCTTTTAGTGTAACTACAAAATATATAAATCTATGAAAAATAGACAAAACAATCAATAAAAAATGAGAAAAGATCTATAAAATAAGAACAAATCTACAAAATAAACAAAAACAGTGAAAGATGCACTTTAAAGAAAATATCTTTTTGTCATTTAATTTTATATTGATTCATTTATTTTGAAAATATATTTTCTCTCTTAATCAATTATAAGTTATAAAATAGTTATAATATATTTCATCTCCTTATATATGATATATTTATTAAAATATTCATTTGAAATATAATTTTTTTATGCATAACAATTTTTTATATGTAATTAACTTCTACATATTCAATAACAACTTTTAAAAATAATATACCAGTCTTTTAAGTCATGTTTATCTTTCCATCTTATAAATAATATTAACTATAACATTTTTATTTAAATTATAACATTTTTATTTAAATTATTGTATATATTTTATATATAGTTCTTTCAAGCATAAATAATTACTAAAATTTCAGTTTAATGAGACAATCAATTGTGGCAAAAGAAAAGTAAGGGTTAGAATGATCACCATCATGGTTCAAGGATCATGTCATGTGATTCATGTTCCTTTAAAAAAGTAACTCATGTATGTATCTTTCATTTAAAGATAATAAATACATATTTTTAATCTTACGTTTCAGAAGAATAAATGAGATGAGAGAGAGTTTAGGCAATTTGAGATGCAACTCATAAAAATGAGGAGAGGAGTTAAGAAGAATGAAAAAAATCGAATTTTGCTCATAAATATTATCTTAATACTGATGTATAATTACACAATTATTATCAAAATTATTTCAAATTTTAACTAAAATATAACCATAACATTTAAGTCCACAATTAACCAAATTATTATCAATATTACTATAAGACAAATGGTACTCATAAGGTTAAATTGTGGAATGAAAGAACACATATATTACTAGTGCATTTATATAGTTAAAAATGCAGGTTAACATATTTACATATTTAAGTGAAAAATACACAAAATGATCCCTATTGTTTTTATTTGTTCTAGATGGTAAATGATGCATTTATCCTCACTTGCAACTTGCTTATAATCAAATTGAGTTATTGTTGATTTATTCACATTTACATTACAATTAATGAAATCAAATTTTGCTCATAAATATTACCTTACTACTCACATATCATTACACAATTATTATCAAAATTATTTCAAATTTTAACTGAAATATAATCATAACATTTGTATCCATAATCAATCAAATTATTATTAATATTAATATAAAACGAAAAATGTAAACCATAAGATTAAATTATGGAATAAAACATAATGAATGAATAAGAAAGGAAAGAAATAGATGGAAAACCACATTCCTATTGTTCAATACAAAATGATCTCAATTTTTTTTTATTTGTTCCAAATCTTAAATGATGCGTTAATCCTCAGTTGCTAATTTCTTAGAATCAATTTGAGTTATTGTCCATGTATTCACATTTAAATTGAAATGAATGAAATTTAATTTTTCTCATAAATATTATCTTAATACTCACATATCATTACACAATTACTATCAAAATTATTTCAAATTTTAACTAAAATATAATCATAGCATTTAAGTGCATAATCAATCAAATTATTATCAATATTACTATAAAATGACAAATGGAAACCATATGATTAAATTATGAAATGAAACATAATGAATGAATAAGAAAGGGAAGGAACACATGAAAGCCACCTTCCTATTGTTGAACAGAAAGTGATCCCAATTATTTTTATTTGTTCGAAATCTTAAATGATGCATTTATCCTCACTTTCAAATTTCTTAGTATCAAATTGAGTTATTGTCTATTTATTTACATTTAAATTGCAATGAGTGAAATCAATTTTTTCTCATAAATATTATCTTAATACTCAGGTATCGTTATACAATTATTATCAAAATTATTTCAAATATTAAGTGAAATATAATCATAGAATTTCGGTCCATAATCAATCAAATTATTATCAATATTACTATAAGATGATAAATGACAATCATAAGATTAAATCATGGAAAGAAACAAAATGAGTGAATAACAAAGAGAATGAACAAATGAAAAGTCGCCTTCCTATTATTGAATGGGGTGAAATTTGATGAATTATAACATAGGTTTTCATTACATTTATCTATTTGTGTGATGAAAAATGAATGATTGTAGATAGTCTTCTACAGTTTCTATAAATAAAAAATCAACATCAACATGATTTGCATAGTTAATTCATGTTGTACAACAAAATAGATGAATCATAAGGTAAAACAGAAATAAAAAACACATAATCAATGTTATGCTATTTCTTGCTCTAGTTTAGGTATCACAACTTATAAGCAACGATTTCTTCACAAATTTAAGGAAAAATGATCAAAATACCAGATTGTCATAGATTATTTGATGATTCTTCCTCTGTACAATCTCGTTGTTGTTCATGCCATTTTCAACATTATAATAATGAAATGAGAGAGAAAAATAGCGAAAAGATAAGAAGAATAAATAATAAAGAGAAGTAGCAAGTGACAATTGGAGATGTTATGGTGTGGTGAGGTGCATCGGAGCCACAATGAATGAATAAGAAATAGAAGAAACGAGTGGAAAATCACCTTCCTATTGTTGAATGAGGGTGGAATATGATGAATCATAACATGAACTTTCATTACATTTATTTATTTGTGTGATGAAACAGATAAGAAAAGGAAGAAACGGATGGAAAATCACCTTCCTATTATTGAATGGGGGTGGAATATGATGAATCATAACATGAACTTTCATTACATTTATTTATTTGTGTGATGAAAAATAAATGATTGTGGATAATTTTCTACAGTTTTTATAAATAAAAAATTAACCTCAACATGATTTGCATAGTTAATTAATATTGTATAACAAAATAGATGAATCACAAGGTAAAATAGAAATAAAAAACACATAATCAATATTGTGTTATTTATTGCTCTAGTTTAGGTAGCACAACTTATAAACAACGATTTATTTACAAATTTAATAAAAAATGATCAAAATATGAGATTGTCACAGTTTTTTTTTCTTTGTACCATATCATTGCTGCTCATGCCATTTCCAACATTACAATAATGATTATTTCGAATGGAAAACTCTATAAATAAAATAAGAGATGCTATAGAGATATAGAAAACTAACCTAAAATGATGATTCAAGGGTGGACAAACAATAAGAGACACCAGATTGAATAGAATCATTGTCGTCGACCTTGTCATTAGAGACATATCACTCCTCTAGTTATCCAACAATAACAACAAATCTACAAAATAAAACAAAAACAGATTTTAATGCAATATCTTCAATGAAAAATCAAAGAACATATCTACATGCATAAAACCATTGTAAAAGAAATTTTTTTGAAAAGGAAGAATGATATGAACCAATAAGAGATATAAATTGGTTGAAGAAAAGAAGAAACATTTTGAAATGGAAGAATGATATGAACCAAGAAGAGAGAAAAATTGGTTGAAGAAAAGAAGAGTAATGAAATGAAGGAGTAAAAGAGATAGGGGGGGGGTATCTTCTTAGTAATGAAATGGGAGAGAAAAATATGGAAGATAGAAGAAGAACGAAGAACAAAGAGAGGTGGCAATAGCGGATGTTATTGTGTGGTGAGGTGTATTGGAGGCGGTGGAGTTCTTTGAGCAGGAAAACTTGGATTGTGGATGCAACATGTGGCACATGCTAAGGTGCAAGAACTTGTATCGCCATAATGAGGGTTATTTTCTATTTAGACTCAATTGTTCTATGTATATACTACATTGTTATGAATAAAAAAGACATGAATGAACTTGTTTAGAGCTCGTGTTTAGTGCATATTGTGAAAGTGATTCTCATAGGTTTCTATTGGAGTAGAAGCTTGTCAATGAATCTTTCACTGTGGGATTCTAAAACCTGAAAATATTATAAGATCCTTATCTTATAGTGTTCTAAAGGTTTATCAATCCCATTGAGTGTGGTGCCACTTATCACCATCTCTTGCCTCATCAATTTCCCAATATTCTATTATTTTCATTTTCCTTTAAAGCTACAAAATTAAGTCATCGCACAAGTCACAAGTAAGTATTTTTCGTCATGAATTTCGACCAGCCTTTAGTTTTTCCTATTAATCCATCATCCTAACACCTCCATAATCCCTAAAACCTTAGACAATTGTCTTGTTTCTATTTTACTACTCAAGAATGATTTGAAGCATTCCATAGGTATGGTGGGATCTCATCAAAGGGTATTAAAGCAACTCTTGAATTGGAGTATCTTGAACCAAAACCTACTCATACTAGAATCACTACAATTGAAGATGAATGACACTTCCAAGTCAACGTGAGAGACCCGCTTGCCTAACCTTTGTAAAAATGACGGTCATTTCCGATAGTTTATTTTTGTTAGAGAGAAAAATTGGGAGTGAAAAGTGTGAGGGACTAGATTGGGCATTAATGATGAATTGTTTCACTCTGCTCCTCACCCACGAAACGATGTGGTTCAATTGTAGACTACGTTACATAACCAACAAAATGTTAACTTTTGTATATATCTTTTCTTTTTAAAAATAATTCTATACTAAGTTTATAAACTATACATTTAGGCATCAATAGGTTCCATGCAAGCAAATATGTTAATTGTAACAAAGGTCGATTGACAATCATAGACAGAGGACATATCAAAGACTTTATTTATAGGGATTAAAATGGATAGAAAACAAATTGAAGAACTCGTTTGGGCCTTAAGTGAAAAATATAACAAATATCATTCATTCCTTTATTGCCAAAGGCATATTCTTATCATAGAAACAAAATCAATGACTCCCTCATGTTTGAGAGTATCTAGAAATTAAAAGTGTAGCAATATCAAATTTTAGGAAAAACAAAAACATTGAGGTCTAAGCCTGCAAATATTTGGTGGGTTGTGTTTCACTAACTGATTAGTAAATTTTGGGTTGCTTATCTTCATGATTTCCACATAATTTTTTCTCAACTCTTGGGCTCCAATTTCGGGCTCTCTTTAAGTTCCAATTTTGTGTCATGAAATTTATTAAGCTTAAATTTTATCATTTAAGTTCCTTAATCTCAGTACTACACTAGACACCAAAATATATATGTTCACTCAAATTAAAGTAAAATATAATAAAAATAGAAATAAAATTTCATTTAAACTATGAAATGGATGCAAGACAATAAAGTAAATATGTTATAATTGTACATACATGATGAAAACCTATTCATTTTGGTTGCCTTTTTTATGATTTTTTTTATTGAAATTTTTGAAGTAATGTGGAAATGTTAGAATCATAGAAGAATATGGAGTAGATGTAGAATGAATGGTGGCAGAAATAAGAAATTGTTTGATAAGCTTAAGTGATGTGTGCTATAAGAATTATGGTATTCTTGATAAGAACTAATCTTAGTTCAGCCAAGAACTTAGGAGAATAGTGCTCATTGAAATGGATAATTTCCAATAAAGTTCAACTTGCATTTCACTTGATGTTCATAGTTACATATAGTGTGTGGTCGGCCAACTTTTGGCTTCTAAAAATTAAACGCAAAGATAACCAATTGAATAGCCTAGTTAAGACATTAAATTACACACTTATGATTGATTCTGTTCAGCCATTTATTTCCCATGTTTCCCTTACATAAAAACACCCAACAAACGACTATAAAGCACACTTATTCAACCATTAGGCAATTCAAATGACTACCTAATTATTCACACTCTAAAATGCAATAAAAAAAATCATCTCCATCTTTAATAACCACCATAAAGCACATGACAACCACAAAAGAATAAACACATACCACTCTCTCTTTTTTTAAAGTGGCGATTACACTTTGATGACATTGTCTCCACATGAATTTACATGGATTTATTCTTACCATAAATACACTCAAGATCCTATTCTATGTTGATTAACTCATGAGAAATAGGTGGGCATGGGCTACCCAAAGTGCACGGGTCCTAGTGACACAATGTTTCACTTATTGAATGAAAATTTGATGACTTGGCTTGATTTACACTTCTGCACCATCCTCATTCTTCAAGCACGTGACTTCCAAGTTGTCCTTCTATTTGGAAGATGAATTTTTTCAATTTGAATTCTTTATTAATCATTTCTGAGCGTGCTTCCATTAGAAGTCCAACTAAATGGTTGAGTGCTTGTTGTACCTTATTTGCCATTGTCCTAGTCATTCGGCCTCAAACACCTTGTATGACTTCTTGATCAACATTGAGCTCCAATGGGCTCACATAATACCCTCCTTCTTCAAGTGAATTCATCCTCAAATAAGAGTCATCATCACCTACGTTAAAAAAAGATAAGTCAGTCACATTAAAAGTTGCACTAATATTCCCATCTTCACTAGGAAAGTCCAACTTATAAGCATTACCATTGATCTTTGCAACAACTCGAAATGGCCCATCTCCTCTCGGTTGAACCTTATATTTCCTTTGAGAAGGAAACATTTCCTTCCTCATGTGTACCCAAACCCAATCTTCGGGTTCAAATACAATTTTCTTCCTTCCTTTATTGGCTTGGCTTTCATAGTTTTCAGTCATCTTATCAATTTGGCTCTTCACTTGATCATGTAATTTCCTTATATATTCAGCTTGGGTCATACCATCTTTGTGCTTCAAAATTGAAGAGTTAAGTAAAGACAATAAATCAAGAGGAGTTAAACGATTGAAACCAAAAACAACTTCAAAAGGAGAAAATTTAATAGTACTATAATGACCCTATTATATGCAAACTCCACATAAGGCAAACATTCCTCTCAATACTTTATGTTCTTTTTAATTACATTCTATAAAAGGGAAGAAAGTGTCATATTCACAACTTTAGTTGACCCATCCATTTGAGGATCGCAAGTAGTGGAGAAAAGAAGCTTAGTTCCTAGATTCCCCCACAAAGTTCTCCAAAAGTGACTTAGGAATTTGGTGTCCCTATTACTAACAATGCTTCTTGGTAGACCATGAAGTCTTATCACTTCTTTAAAAAACAAATCTACCACATGACAAGCATCATCAATCTTTCTGTAAGGTATAAAATGTGCAATTTTTTAAATCTATCTACCACCACAAATTAAATCTTTACCATTTCTTGTCCTAGGTAATCCAAAAACAAAATCCATAGATAATTCAATCCAATAAGAATTAGGAATATGTAAAGCTATATAAAGACCATGAGGTATAACCTTAGATTTGGATTTCTTACACACAATGCAATTTTCACAAACTTTTTGCGCATCATGTTTCATGTGCGGCAAATAAAAATGTTCGTAAAGCATATCTAAAGGTGCATGAGTGAGTTTATTTTTCAGTTCTTGACAAGCTTTTTCACTTTCTAATTATTTTCTCTTTTGCTCCTTTTTTTCCTCTCATATTTGATACTCATTAACTTGTTTTGGAGATAAAGGAGAAAGAACAACCTTGCGGTTTTGGTGCATGAAAGTGAATTTAATTGAGAACTCATCATGGATGGCCTTCTTGTCATATTGTCATGGTCTTCCCAACAACATGTGACTAGCCTCCACATACACCATATCATAAAGGACAATGTTCTAATACTTCCCAATGGAAAAGGGAACCTCCACTTGTTTGTTCACCAACCTCACTCAACCATTGAACCATATAAGGGGTTGGATGTGCCTTAGTTACAAGATTCAACTTAGACACCAACTTAGAGCTGACCATATTTGCACAAGTTCCTCCATCAATGATTAGGGGTCATACTCTACCTTCGACCAAGCATCTAGAATGGAAAATATTATTGCTTTGGATAGCTTTATGTTCCTTCACTTGACTCCCCAAAAGCCTCCTCACCAAAAGTAAATCACCATCCGACATGAATACATATTCTTCACTTTCGTTTCCACTTGAAGCCTCAAATAGTGACATTACTTCACCATTCATGACCACCATAGTTCTCTTGGTTAGACATTGAGAAGCAATATGCCCATGGCTTAGACATTTGAAGTATTTGACATCTCGACTTCTAGTTGTTGTCTCTATGGGTTTCTTTCCTTGAGTAGTGCTCACAGCCTCCTTGCTTGGACCATCCTCCTTATTTTGCTTGTACTTCAAATTTGAAGATGGAAATTTAGATGATAATGTTGAGGACAATTTGGATTCCTCCTTTTGAGTTGTTGTTCCACCTTAATTGTTTGTTGCACTAAGTCTTCAAGCTCCACATAGTATTGTAATTCAACTATGTCTTGAATGTCTTGGTTCAATCTATGAAGGAACCTTTCCGTGGTAGCCTCATGATCCTCTTGAAAATTTGACCTAAGTAAGGTCAACTCTATCTCCTTGAAGTATTCATCACACTTTTGTAACCTTGAGTGAGTGTTTGTAATTTGTTGTGAATGTCTCTTTTATAGTGATTTGGGACAAACCTCCTCGTCATCACAAACTAAAGATGAGATGAAGTATTTCTTCCTAAGAGGATCAAGTTCTCATTAGCAATGGAATCTGATATTGGTCTTGATGGATTGATATTTTGGATGCTTGGTGAAGTGGTTACTTCATGTGTGATATTTCTTTTGTAATGTAGTTACCTTATTACAAGAGGGACATTAACATATCATACTCTAATAGGAGCACCAATTTATTTTGAGATACTTCAAGTTCTTTCTATGTCTATAAGTATAACTAATACTAATTGGGAGTTGAATTTATATAAATCCTTGTGGCATATAATTATTATGTAGTATTTTATGTCATCTATGACTTTTAGTCATGACATTTTGTTAAATATTATGACAAGTGCTTTTTTTTATGTTGCTCTAGAATGACAGAAGAATTGATGATTGAATATTTATACGTAGTCATAAAATAAGTACAATCCATTCTTGAAAACGACTTGGTTTTTTTGTTCAAATAATGATAGAGAGTGAAGTTGAATAGGTAATGGTTTAAAAATATATTCTTATGTCCTTTGTGTCATTGATATTGTTAGAAGCTCATAATTATTAAATATATTCATAGTCAATAAAAATTTACGAAGGAGAAGTTCATATACATAAATAATTATTGACTTATATAAATATAGTTGAAGTATTTTTTTTTTGCATTATGTTTCTCCTCTCATCTTTATTCATTTTCTTATTAAAAAAGTGGAGATATAATATATTACGATGAAATAAAATTTGAGTAAATTTAATAATTAAGAATTTGAATAAAATTTTAAAAAGATTTAAATTTGATTCGATTGAAAGAGAGGTGAATCATAATTAACTACTTAAATATCAAATCTTTTTTTAGAAAGAATCTTTCAAATTTCAATCAAATCACAACATTTATAATTATAATATTTCTGACTCAAAATTCAAATTTGAATCTCTGGTTGGATAAATTACTATTAATATAGTTATGGTATCTTTATCTAAATTTCAAATTTTGGATTGGATTACATCCAATCTTATCCTTAATTACAATATTCAGATTGGATAGCATGCAATAATATTTTAATTTTATGAACTACTAGCATAATACCCATGCATTTGCATGGGCAATTTCATGTTGACTTTGAAAAATATATTTAACATTTATAGTTAAATGAAAGATCTGAGTTATTAGTTAATTAGAGACTTGTATTAGTTTATTAATATAATATAAATATTAAAGTTGTATCACTTGTATGAGTTGGAATAGCAAATAGTAATATAAGTCAAAATATTATAATATAAAGGCATAAAATAAATGTGATCAACAATTTAAAATGATAAATCTTAACAACATAACTAACATTGTTGATGTTGAATCTCAATAAATTAAACTTCAGTTCAAAATCTTTGTTTCTGCATAATTAATTTCAATTCATTATATGTGAAGATTTTGGATAATAGACAAATTAGTCCAACAACTAACAATATGAAAAACAAAAAAATTTAAGGAACATAAATGAATGCACAAGAAAAAATTATAATATATTTAACAACAAAATCTATAAAATTTATCATGGATTTGTAAACAATGATAGATTTGTATATTGTTACTATATTAACTAGCGTGTCGACAGACACTTCGTATCTGTCAACCCGCATTCTTATTTTATTATATTAAGTACTGAATTTGTAATTTTTTATTTTAGAGAATTAAAATATTTTTTATTTGATGTACTTCATGTTATAATTTTTGTATTTATTATAATATCCAACTTAAAGTGCGATATATTAAGTATAGTTATCTAGGATTATATGGTTTTACTTTAAAAATAAAAAAATATTAAGGACATATAGTAAAAGAGAATCATGATGAAAGTTATTTCAAGTTTTGGCTTTATATATAGTATAGATATAGATATTGCAATAGTAACATTATAATATTAGAGTCAAACACTAAACTTTAAACAAAATATATTCATAACGAGTATTGCCTAAAATTAAGAAAACATAAATAATTCAAACAAAATATAAATCAAATATGCAATATAATGCATACAACTTTTTATATCTTATGATTGTTTTTAATAGAATATAAGTAGAAGAATCAATTACATGATCACAATTAAATCAAATCAAAGATATTGTTTTCCACTAATTTTAATAAAAATAAGAATATTATTATCTTTTTTAGACTGGGTTGTTTTTTTATAGTATATATAATGTATTTTATGCTATAATATTCTGAATTCCTGTAATCATAAATAATGATTTAAATTAATTTTAATATCAATAATTTTAGCCAATAGTATGTGTTATTTTTTACACGTCGCATAGGTAAACATACCTCTTATATTTTTTAAATAGTTATCTTCATCATTTTGTAATTTTACAATTTCCTCCTTATGCATTAAAGTAAACTCGTGTGAATATTTTTTTCAACAATTTATAAAAGTAGAATTGTCAAAATCAATTGAAATAAAAAATAAGATGAAAATTTGAAAAATCAAAAAATGTATGAAATAAAGATAAAGATGTTGACTAAGGAAAAAAAATTTATAAGTTTGTATTATTATTATAATCCTATTATGTTCAATGATACATTGTGATTCATCCACTACATATGAATCATATTATTATATTTGACCGTTTAATTTAATTTATTAATTGTGTATAATGTTATTTTTGTAACTAATCCAAAAAATTGAACTTTTTGTTTCTTTATGACATTAAAAATAGAATTAATTAGTTAATTATTTATTTATTGTGTGTTAGGTTTCTAATGTTAAAGTAATTGTGTAGTATGCTTTATTAATCACACACCTTATGAAATTTAATGAATCAAGATAAATTATAGATTAACATTTCTAAATATAAACAAATTATTGGGAATGATATAAAACATTAATGACACAAAATATTCGTGAAAGAATTTAGCTTCATCCCAACTTGTAGCCATATACCTTTTATGCATTACACTGAATGTGGTTTCATAAAAGACAAAAATAGTGGATGTTACTCAATTAATATTCCCCAAATTTATTAGTTATAATTCTGCAAATTTATGTTACATTTTTATATCTGATCCAAAAAATTCAAACAAAATAAAATATAACTGAAATTAAATATTAATATTCAGCAAATTTATTAGTTACAATTTTGCAAATTTATATATATAATGGGTTTTATTTAAAATTGAGGAACCATAAATAATTTAATCAAAATATAGATCAAATTAATTATTTATCACAATAAAAAATTAAAGTGAAATTCAATCCAAAAACACAATCAAAAATCAAATCACAAAATTAATTATGGGAACAACTGTTTACTTTTTAGATAATGAAATATAAGGCATTCAAAGGCTATCATGCCTAATAATTTTGGCTTCTAAAGTGTAACTACCAACATTAAAATCTAACAATAATTTATAAATTTGTATGTGTAATAAGAGGAAATATATTTTTAAAATAACAGAAATAAAAATTATTATAATTTGTTAGTTATAATTCTCCAAATTTATACACATAATGAGTATTAAATGAGAATGTAAATTTTGAATAAAGGATCCACCAAATAAAATGGGAATGTGTTGATGTGATTTATGTTATGATAATCTTCTTAGTTATACATGGTGTTTAAAGTAGGATGAATTTGTGATATTGTGATGAATATTGAATGATTTATGTGATTAATATGAAGGGTGTGTAACTTTCAAATCGAATAGATTTAATGTCAGAATATATTTCAATAGAATGTAACTAAATAATAATTACAAGTATGTTGATATATACAATAGAATGCACGAATTTAGTTATGAGAATGATGAAGTAAAAATGAAAAGAAAAAAAAAATTATACCTTTGAGTTGGTTTATCATTTGAATATGATAGATTTGTTAAACAAAAATTGAAAAAAGGAGAGAAAGTAATAGTTATGAGAAGGATGAAGTAATATGTTGACATATACTAATAGAACTCACAAATTTATTTATGAGAAGGATGAAGTAAAATGGAAAACATGTAAAATCATACCCATGAGTCGGTGAAGATGATAGATTTGTGGAACAAAATTTGAAAAAAAAGAGAAATAATTATGAGAATGATGAAGTAAAAATGAAAAAAAATACTTTCAAGTAGTAGCTTCCAATATGTTGACATATGCCAATAGAATGCACAAGTTTAGTGATGAGAATGACGAAGTAAAATTGAAAAGAGTAGAAAATCATATCTGCTAAATTGATTTAACATTTGAAAAGAATGAAGTAAAAATGAAAATAATAGAAGATGATACTTATGAGTTGATTTAGGTTGAAGAAGAAGATTTGTTGAACAAAATTTGGAAAAAAAAATAAGAAATAATGTGTAGTTTGAGTAAAGAGAATGTGAAGAAGTGAAAAACAAGATATTTTCAGAATTTTAAAGTCATTTGTCAAAACATCCTCTTCTTTGGACACTTATCACAAATGAAGAGTATCATTTTAGTAATTTCTGTAACTCATCAATTTTACAAAAAGAACCTCTACTTTGTACACTTGTTACATATATAGGTGTCTAATTTTATAATTTCAATAGCACTTCTTTTCTTATATTTCAACAATAGCAATTTCTTTTTAGATTTATGCACAGAGAATGATCACCATGATTCAACTCAAATTCAAGTTTCATACCCAAAAGCATGAATATTTCATCTTCTATGTAACGATAACTTAATCATTTAATGCTAGTAGAAATAAACACAAAAATTAATCATATTAGCATATGAATAAAACATTTCTAAAAGTATAAAATATATCTAGGTTCTATTACTATCATGCATTTAAAACAAAGGCAATTACCATCATGATATTCATCTAATTATATTCATATGAACGGTTAAAATGGTAGGAGGCATGAAAAAGGATTTCTTGATGAATCAAGAAAGATGAAAGAAAACAGTTTTATTCATTGAATATTGAATAGATTGATAACAAAATTACATTGAATCCTTTATATAAAGGATAGAAAAACTAATTATCCTAACTAAATTAATTAATCAACTAACCAATGCTCAACTATTTTAACATTCCCCCGCAAGCTGGAATGTATTAAGCATTCCAAGCTTGAAATAATTGTGTTGAACACAATGATATACTCTAATACCTCCTCTTGCTGGTGAGCGAATCTTTGTCTCTCAGTCTTGAAATCTGAATGTGAAGCAATCTGACGCTTAACCACCATAGGGCAGAAGCAACTTCATCCAAAGCTTAACCATCTATTTCGATAGAAGCTTAACCAACCAAACCAACTATAATGGATGAAAGAGAGAAAATGGATTTGAATTTTGATCCTAATATACTACTTCAATGATGTAAAATACACACCAAAGTATTGTGTGTTTAATGAGAGAAGTGTAAAGAAAATAGAGTAGCAAAGAAAAAAACATAATATGGGGTAAATGATAAAGAATATGAAAAGAACGTATATGCACCAAAGCCAAGACTTTTATGACAAATCAAAACCATTAGCCGGGTCAAAGGACTCAATGAACATCGGGTGCACGAAGCAAATGCCAAAATTTTCACTTTTGGATCATATATGCATGGCCCTGGAATAGATATAGACACTTTACATAAACATGATTCCAGAGATGAAGACTTCTTTATTAAGCTGTAATGGATGCTACCCGAGATGCTAGAAGTAATAAAAGAGTTGCACTTTATTTCTTGATGAAGTTCTTGAATGAGTCTTGATAGTCCTCTTTCTTATTAATTCTTGATGATATAAACTTGATTGAGCATTCTTCAATATATGATGAGAATTTAACCTCGAATGGATCAAGGAAGAAGAAAACATAAAGGAAGAAAGAATGAAGGAGTTCTTTGTTTGAGGGTTCTGAATATGATGATGAATTTCCCTTGATCAAACTCCAACTTCTTCTCACTTTGATGAATGATGAATGATGATGATTCTATCTTGAATCTTGGAACGGTAAAAGCATAAGCGGAAGTGATCAAAATAATAATTATTGCTCTGATACCATGTTAAAATGTGGTAAGAGCCATGAAAAGAAAGTTGCTTGATGAATCAAGAAATGTATAAAAGAAAGCTTAAAGAAGCTTAAAGAAAGAAGAATGAGAAACAAAGATTGATAATATTCTCATTGAATGAATTGAATTGATTGAATAAGAAGTGAGTCAATATGACTTATTTATACAAGAGAAAAGAATAAAAAGAAAGCTTATAAATCAAGTAACTAACATAAACCTAACTTGCTAATTCCTAACTTTCTAACCAACTATCATCTTCCAAAATAACCTATCATATATCTTTAATACCCCCTCAAGCTGGTGAGTGAAATTTTTTACTCTCCAGCTTGGAATTGATTTGAAACTTGATTTGAAGTAATAACAACGCTTAACCATCCATGACAGAAGCTATATCATCAAACGCTTAATCATCCATAGCAGAAGATATATCTTTGCTTAACCAATATGGACAAAAGCTACCCATCCAATGCTTAACCATCCATGACAGAAGTTACATCTGAGCTTAACCATCATGGACAGAAGCGAACCAACAATTGATGATGAAAGAGAGAGAACAGATCAGAATCTTGATCCTAATGAGATGCTTCTATGATGAATAAAAAAGAGAGATAAATGATGTAGAATAAGAAAAGGATGTAATCGTGTATAGATAAATTGGCCATGATACTCCATTCTTGAAGAGCTTGAAGATATCAAGAAGCTAGCTTATGCACTTGAAAAGAATTCTTGACCAAAACAAACTCCTTTGATTTGAATTTGAAGGTCGATGAAGAAGTTGATAATGAATAATTTAGGGCCATATGTTGAAAAGAATTATTGGATGTTGAAGAACAACGCTGGAACAATCAAAGAAATCAAGATAGTCTTGCCACATGCAGCATTGTCACCTATTAGAAGCAAGATAGCACTAATGAAGATCATTGAGATGAAAAACAAAGCACCACCATGTTCTTGATTGTTGAAGTTTTCCATGAAATCCTTCATGGAACCATATGCGGAAGCTATCAGAAGATAATTAGGCTCTGATACCATGGTAAACTGGTAGGAGGCATGAAAAAGGGTTTCTTGATGAATCAAGAAAGATGAAAGAAAAGAGTTTTATTCATTGAATATTGAATAGATTGATAACAAACTTACATTGAATCCTTTATATAAAGGATAGAAAAACCAATTATCCTAACTAAACTAATTAACCAACTAACCAATGCTCAACTATTTTAACATGAACCCTCATGCTTAAAAACATAAACCAATTATATATTGTTATAAATACATAAATATCATTATGTTTAATTATCTATATTTATACTTCTATATCTATATCTATATCTATATATACTATATATAAAGGGAAAACATGATGTAACTATCATCATGGTGTAATTTTTGCTTTCCTATTTTGCCCTTAATAATTTTTTATTTCTACAAAAAAAACATTATAATTATATGTAATCAACACCAACATATTAACCATCATCTTACCTTATCTATACTCTAGTTAATAAAGGGAAAACACAAAACAATCACCTATGGTGGAATTTATTTTTATCTAATTTACCCTTTATAATTTATAATACCATATTTATATAAATTATTATATCAATATAAATTAATATTTCTTCTGTAAATTGTTACACATTTATAATATGTAGATTACATATTATAGAAAACGGATTGACTGACATGAGAGAGCCTGTCAACGTGCTAGTCTATCCTACTTATAAAGGGAAAACCCAAAATAACCACCACCATGGTGTAATTTGTGGTTCTCCCTATTTTGCCCTCACTATATTTTAATTTTTACAAAAAAAATCATATATAACCTAATGTTCCTCTCCACCTAATATATGTTCATATTATTTGGTTAATTATTTTTTATTCTTACATTATGACTATCAGTCTTTAATGTAGAACATCAAAATAACCATCACCATGGTGTAATTTGTGGTTCTCCATATTTTGCCCTCACTATATTTTAATTTTTACAAAAAAAAAATCGTATATAACGTAATGTTCCTCTCCACGTAATATATGTTCATATTATTTGGTTAATTATTTTTTATTCTTACATTATGACTATCAGTCTTTAATGTAGAACATTACACCAATCAAATAAATTCAACTGTATATTATAAATATTTAACACAAAATATTATGTTTGACATTTATGACATACAAACTATACATTATAAATGATAGGAAAGCGGATTGACAGACACGATAGTCGCTGTCAACACGCTAGTATATATAAAGGGAAAACATGATGTAACTACCATCATGGTGTAATTTTTGCTTTCCTATTTTGCCCTTAATACTTTTTAATTTCTACAAAAAAACATTATAATTATATGTAATCAACACCAACATATTAACCATCATCTTACCTTAATTTGACAATTAAAATAAAGACAAATAAATATAATATAAACTGCACACAATAAAAATTATAATATAAAGTATATTCAATACAAAAAATATTATAATTCACCAAATAAAAATATATAAAACTTGACACCAAAAAGAAAAATGTGGGCCGACAAACACAAAGTGTCTGCCACCACACTAGTATATATAAAGGAAATCAGACTTTAAACAATCTAAATAAATCATGTTCATATAAATATTAATTAGATCATGTTATCACATAACATCATGCTAAAAATTTAATTATGTTATCAAAAAATACATTAATTAAGATTCAATTGACATTATATGGTTTCATTTTTAATAATATCATTATAATAATTAAAATTCAAAAACAAAATCATAAAACCCAAAACATGTTTTCTCAAGCCTGACTCTAGTACCACTACTACGAAATCACCGAATAATAATAGTAATTAGTGACGGATCTTGATGTAAAGTATATGAGATAACAATATTTAATTATAATTTATAATTAATATTATTTGAATAACAAAACAATATAAAAAATGTACATTCATTTAAAGTGTCAATCTTCATTTTTTTACTAACTTAAACTCAACGATGATTGAATTAGGAATGAAATTTTTAGTTATTTCATTTTCAATATAAATCACTATGGTGGGTACAAGAAAATCATCTTCTATCTTACTACATAATTTTGTTTGGTTATCTTTGCTGTTTAAAATATTTTGTATTAGCTAAACCGGAATATTTAATATAATACAAATAACTCGATCAAGCAAACAATATGAATTCACTTTCCAGTATTTGTCAAAGTTGAACTTAATTCAGAGATGATTTAGAATTTTCAAACATGAATGCTAATTACATCAACCATAAAATGTTCAAAATGACATCTCAAGTTAATCTTCTCTTACTCATTGAAATTCATATGATTGAATTTTTGCATAAAAATACATATATTATCAATATTGAGTGATTTATAAAAATCCATTGGATTTTAGGACTTTTGCTGTAAAGCTTGACAAAAATAATATGTTATCTCATAATTTGTTTTATGAGTGTAAAATCATTATGAACTCAACTGAAGTAATAATATTATAAACAATATCAACATCTACACATATACATACAAGAGAAATGGATTCATTATCTATAATTTTTAGAAGGACCTCACAAATTGTATAAAGTAAAAAATAGTATTTGAAAAAAAAATGGAAAAAACAAATTGCAATAAATTTGGAAAAGGAATCTAGGGGATAGGTGCCCCCATGATAATCTGCGCCTGACCACAACATAAAAAAGTTCTCATGAAGGAAGGACTTGTGAGATTATGTTTCAAAGATTCCAAACAAAAAACAAAAGGAATAAGGATTACCTATGTATTGCCACTAAGCTAACAAAACAATCTCTAAAGAAGTCCAAGTGAACGCTCCCACCAAAAGAACCTTCGCATCTCTTTATGTTAGTAGATGCAAGTGTTTAAGTGAATTCTATGTTTATGCATATAGGGTTTGAGTATGACATGC
This sequence comes from Lupinus angustifolius, assembly GCF_001865875.1. NCBI lineage: Eukaryota > Viridiplantae > Streptophyta > Magnoliopsida > Fabales > Fabaceae > Lupinus > Lupinus angustifolius. Next base: position 94,989 of record NW_017727845.1, read on the forward strand.
TCTATTTATACCACACAAGGGAGCACTCCCAAGATGACTGACCCTAATTCACATTTTTGCTTACTGGAGTTGGGATCATTTAATGAACATAGCCAAATAAAACAATATGATAATATCTAGGAGGTTAATTTATGTTTGTGACCCTATACCTATCCCTTGTTTATTTAGAGACTGCAATAATTAAACATAAATAATGTTAAACTAGTGGATAATCCACAACCAAATCGTTATGCCTTTAGTGACTGTGAGTTCTTATTAAACCTATTTTCATCATTTCGTGGAATAAAAGTCCAATATAATGTTGATTATCACATATCTACCAATAAGACTAATGTCTATTATATTATAAAACTGATGTCTTCTATAAGCATAACCATATATCAACTAAACATTAATTCTAATTGCCCGCTTCAGTATTATGGATTTCTTAATATATATATATAGGGAACTACTTATATGAGAATAGTGCACTATTGTGAGAAATCAGAAAACTTAATATGGACCAGTGTATCTTGATTGAATGGTTAAGATTAAAAGATACATGCACATGACATGATCAATAACTAACTTTTAATCATAATTATCCATGATTGGTTATAAGATTCAGATTTATTGTTCACAATTTTTAAATGAGAACTGTTCTCACTTACGTAACTTCATATATATATATATATATATCATAACAGACACACACAAAAGACTCATACTTAATTAATAAAAGAATATAACAACAACCCAACCTTTATCACACTAAGTAGGATCGACTATATGGATCAAACAATATCATAATATTGTACCATAAATTATGTTCATTGACAATATATCGAGCTCTAAGTTTTTTTTTATCATTTTCCATATGCTTTTTCGTAGTCTCCCTCTTCCTCTAGAAATTGAACTAGCTTCTATTTGATCGACTCTCCTTCTATTAGTCTTCTCCACACACGTCCAAACCACCTAAGGCACGACTTTATCATTTTTTCTGTAACAAGAGCTACTTCAACTTTCTTCCTCATACATTCATTTCTAATCCATTTCTAATCATATCATGTCTAGTGTAACCACTTATCCAATGTAAGATTCTCACCTCTACTACATGAAGTCTATTCTCTTGTTACATTTTATCGCCAAATTTTCAGTCTCACAAAAAATTGCAGGTCTTATAGTCTTTCCGAAAAACTTCCCCTTAAGCTTAAGCGATACCTTTTTATCACAAATGACACCTGAAATACTCCTCGATTTCATCTAACCCACTTGAGTCATATGGTTCATACCTTCATCAATTTCCATGTTTTCTTGTATGATTGATCCAATATATCTAAATCTATTAATTTGTGGTATGTTATTCTTACTAATCATTACCTCTACTGTAAAGTTTGTTCATCATTTGCTAAATTTACACTCGATATATTCCATCTTACTTCGACTTAGATGGAGCATGTGATTCTAAAATCTGTTTCCACAATTCTAACTTCCCATTTAATTCCTACTACAAGAAATTTGTCATATACCAACAAACATGTATGTTGGTGCAGAAGACCCATGGAGAAAATATAATAGAGAAAATGACACTGATAATTTAATGTGGTTCGGTAATTTGCCTACGTCCACGGCTGAAGAGCAACAAGAATTATTCCACTGTGATAAAATAAAATTACAAGTGTGTAACTCACTTCCCAAAACTCAAGTATAACCAATTTCACTCTCACTCAAGTATTTCTGAAACACTCAAATATTCCTCATAATATTAGAGCAAGAGAGCAAGAAGAGAATATGCACTAAGCAAAGTATTTAGTGTGTCTTACAACGACTTGGAGCACTCCTATTTATAGCCAAAGCTCTTGAAGATTATATGGCCAAATGAAAATAACATTAATGTTGGTTTCACCATAGCCACTTCTTTTACTTGGCTACAAGTTTTCTCTTTCTTCAAGATGATCTCTAGCCACTTCCTTTTTTGCTTGGCTAGAAGAAAGTTTTTTCTTTTTCTTTTTCTTTTAGCCAATATTCAGTAAATCTTCATCTTGGCAAAAAGGCTATCATAGTTATTCTCCTGCTACTCTTTTTCATGCCCATTAGAGATTCTGAATATTAATCAAGTCTAGACAATGTCTAAACTTGGTATTTGGAACAAACTTTGTCATCATGTCTGTCGGATTATCTACAACGGGTATTTTCTTCATTCTAACAATTCTTTTCTTCGTGATATCTCTGATAAAGTGCATCTGAACATCAATATGTTTAGTTTTTTTATGATACATTGGATTCTTTGTTAGATGTATAGCACTTTGACTAGCATAATAGATGATTATTTCTTCGAGTTGTATACCCAACTCTTCAATTATTCCTTTCTCCCAAATGTACTCCTTTACAGTTTTTTGTTACTACAATGTATTCCGCTTCAGTTGTAGACAAAGCAATAATTGATTGTAGTGTTGTTTTCCAACTAATGGTGCAACCACACAGTGTAAAGACATATCTGGTGAGTGATCTTCGCTTATCTACATCTCTGACATAATTCGAGTCAATGTATCTGATGATCTTGACTCCAACATGTTTGATTTTCCCTAGAAAAGCCCTATATATGTAGTACCTTTCAGGTAGCGTATAATCCACTTCACAACTTTCTAGTGAACTTTACCATGACTTACCATATATGTGCTTACTACACTTACTGCATGTGCAATATCTGGTCTATTGCACACCATGTCATACATGAGACTGCCAACTTCACTAGCATAAGATACACTTGATATATCCTATTTTTTTCATTCTTAGTGTGTGGACAAAAGGCCATTGAAAGTTTGAAATGAGTCACCAATAGAGTAGTGTCTGGTTTAGCATTTTGCATGTCAAAGTGTTCCAACACTTTCTCAATGTACTTCTTTTGTGATAGAAAGAGTATTCCCTCTTCTCTATCCCTTTGAATCTCCATTCGCATAATTTTTTCCACCTTCTAAGTCCTTCATTTCAAAATCTAAGCTCAATTGACCTTTCAAGTTTCTTATTTCTGACATGCGATCAACATGTCATCAATATATAAAAGCAAATATAGGAATGACTTATTTGTAAGCTTTTTGTAGTAGACGTAACTATCATGTTCACATCTACAATAGCCATTTTCAAGCATGAAGGTGTCAGATCGCTAATACCACTGTCTAGAAGATTGTTTTAGGCCATATAAATATTTCTTCAGCAAGCAAACATGATCTTTCATCCCTTGAAATTCAAATCCTTCAGGTTGCTTCATGTAAATTCGTTCCTCCAACTCATCATACAAGAATGTTGTTTTGACATCTAGGTCAAGTTCTAGATAAAATTGAGTTACAATGGCAAGTAGGATGCGAGTAGAGCTATGTTTTAACACAAGATAGGAAACTTCATTGAAGTCAATACATTCTGTTTGTGTAAAACCATTAGCCACTAATCGCGCTTTGAATCTTGTATCTTCAACCCCAAGGATTTCTTCCTTCTTCTTAAAGACCCATATACATCCAACAATAATTTGAGCCTTCGACTGCTTCACAAGAACCCAAGTATGATTCTTATAGTGACTCAATTTCATCTGTCGTTGCAGAAATCCATTTGGAAGCTTCTTTGTTGTTGATAGCTTCTTCATATGAATGTGGTTCACAATTGCTAATATCATCAACAATATTTAGAGCATATGACACCAGGTCAACATAGCCATATTTATCTGGAGGTTTTATATGTCTACTTTGTCTGTTCCTAGCCAATTGATAATGCTGCAATTGGGAGATATCAATATCAGTACATGCATCATGGACTTCTTATTCTTGATCAAGTGTTTTTTTCTTTTGTTGACTCCACCTTCTCCAAGATATTAGGATCTTCATTTTCACTTGATGACTCTTTATGAGGCTTTAGCATTTCAGCTTCATTAAAAGTGATATCTATGCTAATGATGCATTTTCTTTTCTCTAGCCACAATAACTTATATCCTTTCACACCATCAAAATATCCAAGAAAAATACATTTCAATGGTCTTGCATCAAGTTTTCCTTCTTTGTTATGAGCACATGCAGGCCAACCAAATATCCTCAAATTTTCATAATTTGACAGAATACCCGACCATATCTCTTCTGGAATTTTGAAACCAATGGTCGTTGATGGGCATCTATTGATCAAGTAACAAGTTGTATTGACAGCTTCCACCCAAAATTCTTTTGGCAATCCAGCATTTGACAACATACATCTTGTCCTTACAAGTAAGGTTATGTTCATTCATTTTGAAAGTCCATTTTGTTGTGGAGTTTGCCTCACGGTATAATGTATGATAATACCGATCCTTGCAAAAAAATTCAAATTCTCCGCTGCAGAATTCTAGATCATTGTCAGTTCTCAGTCTCTTGATCTTTCTCTCGGTTTGCTTTTCGGTCAAGGTTTTTCACTATTTGAACTTGACAAATGCTTCACTTTTGTGTTGAAAAATGAAGAACCACACCTTCCTTGAATAGTCATCAATGAATGTTAACATGTATCTTCTACCACCATGAGAAGGTACTTGGAAAGGACCCCACAAGTCAGAATGTACATAATGTGACGTGCATCTAGTTCGATGAACTACAACATTGAATTTTATCCAACACTGCTTTCCGAAAACGCAGTGTTCACAACTTGTTGACCGCATAATAATTCTTGTTTGTCCAACTCGACTAGACCTTTTTCACTAACATAACCTATTCTCAGATGCCATAGTTAAGTGACATCAGAATCATATGTTCAGGAGACAATAACAACACCCATGATTGTGTTTTCTTGTAACATAAAGAGACTATTCTCTTTCTTTCTTTTCATTAAAACCATAGTGCCTTTAGATATTCTTATAGCTCCACCTTCACCTTTGTAGCTATAACCTTTTGAATCTAGTGTTCCAAGGAAATCATATTTTTCTTTAATTCTGGAACATGTCTTACATATATCAACATCCTTACGATTTCATCAAACATCTTGATTCTAATTGTGCCAAATCGATGATCTTGCAGGGAGCATTATTTCCCAGAAAGACCTTGCCCCCACCTAAGGGTTGGTAAGTGGAAAACCAATCCTTAATGGGACACATGTGATATGAGCATCCAGAATCAAGTATATATTCATCTTTTGAGTCATGTTTTGAGACTATTAGTGCATCTGCAATATCATAGCCGTTTGCTACAGTTGCATCTCTATATTCATAAATATTTTCCTTGCCTTTGCGCTCTGGGCAATTCTTTCTTTTATGCCCCTCCTTGTGATAGTGAAAGCATTTATACTTTCTAGATTTCACTTTAGACTTGGATCTAGATTTCCATCTTTCACCAAATTGATTTCGTCTCTCTGTTCTACCTCTAGCAAAGAGACTTTCACCTTATGCTTCAGATCTTGAATCTGATACTCTTTTCTTCAGTTCTTTCAAGTGCAACGCTGCCTTTACTTCTTCCAAGGTTAGATCTTCTCGGCCATATATCATGGTGTTGATGAAGTGCTCGTAAGAACTTGGAAGGGAACATATTAGAATAATTGTTTGGTCTTCATCTTCAATATTCTTTAGATCAAGAATAATTTTGTTAAATTCATCTAGATGATCTTTTATGGGTTTTCATTCCTGCATTTGAAGAGTATATATTCTTTTCTTCAAATACAACCTATTGGTGAGTGACTTCGTCATGTACATGCTTTCTAGCTTCAACTATAATAAAGTAGTTGTAGTTTCATCTGACACTTCTCGCATAACTTCATCACTCAAGCACAAAATTGCACTATGTGCTATTTCCAAGGTTTCATCCTTTTCATCGGTCAGACTCTGTGGTAGCTAATTTCTACCTTCCAAGGCTTAGCCCAAGTCTTGATGAACTAATAGAGATTTCATCTTCAATTGCCAGAGGTTGAAATCATTTTCTCTATTAAATTTCTCCAAATCACATTTAGCACTCTCCATGATAACCGTATACTGGAACAATGTCGTAGTCCGTGAATGTACACCAGGAAATGATTTCACGAGCAACATACTTTTAGTCTCAGCTTCCTCAGTATCATAATTCTTCTCAAGTGCATACCAAATAAATTTGACAAACTTGTATAATCTGTAGTAATCATAGAAATTATCAGACAACCCACTCAAAATGAAATTCTTACAAAGGTAATTATTTTCATTCTAGAGAGCTATATCAATATTCAGTTTATCATTTTCTAATATTTCAGCTTCCTCCGGTACCATTGGGACATCATTTTTCAAAATGTGGGCAACCAATATCATAGTGAGAAAAAATTTCATCTTATGTTGCCACCATTTGAAATTAGTCCCATCAAATCGAAATGATTTTCTAAGGTCAAAGTTGTTCGGTATAGTAATATTATCTACAAATATCAATGCAGTAGGAAACATCATAATTGGTGAGAAATAATACTTATTGGCTGAGTCACGACAAGGTTGCTTCTATTAGGCGTTTCATGGTACTGTCCAAAATGTGCAAGCAGACTATCAACAATATTGTCCCTAAGATAAAATAGCCCAATTATTTGTTATTGAATTTTTACTGCACTGTAAGAATCGGTCTTTAATACACCCATAATATGGCTACTAGTGTCAATTCTCGAAATATCAACAAAATGGCTACCCATACCTATTATTTTCCCACAATCTGATTACCAGTGTCAGCTCTCGAAATTTTCACAATTTGGTTGCTTGTGCCAATTCTTAGTGCCACCGAAAGAAAGAGGGAAAAGTTTATTGGAAATGCTTTGACTAAGAGTATGAGGGAGAAAAAATAAAATTGAGGAAATATTGCTTGATTGGTGTAAGGAAATATGAAGGGAAGAAACCTCCATTTATAGCATGAGACATCCAACGACCATCTTCATCCAACGACCTAGATGTGAGATGCATTCCCAACGGCCACATGATCCAATGGTCATATCCGTAAATATTCTCAACGACCATATTCCCAACTGTCATATTCCCAAAGGCAATATTATTTAATCTCCCTTAGTTTTTTTCATTTTACACCCCAAAAAAATCATCATTAATGATCCACTAATTTATTATTGAAAACCATCAAATTCCAACAAAAAGGAGGAAAACCAAGAAGAATCTATACAAAGTTATCACTATCATAAGCTTCATCCATGAAATCAAATATCACCATCTCTCACTTGGAAAAACAATCGGTGAGAGAGAAAACCAAATATTTGAAGTTTGATGATCGACACTTAGAAGTTTCAGAATTGTAACTTTGAACAATTTTAAAAATTGGGACATAGAATAGAATATAATAAAACGAGAAAGGGGACCACCATATTTATAAACCCTTTGTGAGAGAAGGAGAGGTCCAAAATGACTATAACAAATGTCAAAATGACTAAGTAAGAGTTCATTCTCAATTCCCCAAAAGACGAAACAACATGGAATGTTAGAGGCTATGTTTTGACATGTTACCACACATTAGTCATAGCTTCACACAAGGTGAGGAAGAACTGCCACTAGAAAAAATTATCATAAATAAACTAGAGATTTATTAGTCTATCAGCTTGCCCGCTTATGATCATCCCACTAACTTACTCATTTGTTACACCACACCATAGAAAACTAATTATTCTAAACAGTAAGTTAAGAACCATATCAAAACCTAATAGAGATAATCAAAGGCCTGAAAATCGGCCAAAATAAGATAAAGCTCTTACTCAAATTTGTCAATTGAAACATTTACAATACACTTATCTTTCGTGGGGGTACCATGCCTGAAAAATGACGAGCGACAATATAAGCATACTTAAGATGATTCAAAACATACACCCATTGATCCAATATCATTGGACGGACGAAAGTGGTAGTGTAAGAACACTTGCAATGTTCTAAACGATTTCTCTTTGACTAACGTATATAGGGCAAGTTCAAAAACTTTTACAGAGAAGAATAACATACTGATTGAAAAAACAAAACCCATTAGTAAAAGGCTCAACTGACCAAAAAGCACCCAAATCTCATATGTTTGATGACATGCCGGATAGTGACCATACACTAGATTGGGGCAACTATTCCTACGCATGGGTCTGATTGCAGTGGACAGAACGATAGGCACAGAAGGTGAATGAGTAGACCAATATACGAATACTAGTACCTGAGAGACCTAAGACAGATCGAATGTTAGAATAGGGTCATCGACAACAAACAAGATCGAAGATCCGTTCAATAAGGTAACTTATATGGGAAGGCACCCCTAGACAATATCTAAAGGATGCTATACATTTAGATATAAGCTTGCAAGACTAACTAATTGCAAGGCAAAAATATGACATCATTATACCTTCCTCTAGTACAAGTTAAGCTCATCACAATTAGTATAGATAGAGACACCCATTGATACAAGAAGATTCTTCATCTCTTCCACTTCTATCTACTTTACTCTCTAGCATACACTTAACCTATATAAATATTAACTTGAATATCAGAGTCCATTTTTAGGTACCAACCTAATGATGCCTAAGGTAGGTCCTCAACCCAATTCAACACTACTTTAGTACTCCAAGGTCATCCTTAACCTGATTGAAGGATGATTGAGTTAACTCCAGGTTGATTCCAACCTGGTCCAGTCTAGCAATATCACTGCCATTTCCTCTATCCACTAGATTTAAAAAACGTAGATAATACATGATATATTTTTTTATAAAATAGAAATCTTAATTTAAAATAAAAAAATTGGAATTTAAAAGTTAGTTATATCAATTATTATAACTATAGTGTAGTGTTGACATGCTTTGTGCTTGTCAAGCCACATTTTTTTCTTACAAGACAAGAGATAAATTTTTAATTTTTTTTGTCATTTCGTTATTAAAAATTAGCTTCAGCGTTGAATATATTAAAACTTATAGAAATGTTATTGAGGTTGGTGATATTTCAAAATGTTGATAATTTCTATATTATTCTTATTTCAAGACACAAAATATGAGATGATAGCATGCTTAAGGTAATTTTTTTTTAAAAAAGTTTAAATTTATTATCAGTGATAATGATAAATTTATTTTTAGTGAGATAATATAATATAAGTTGAAAATATCAATTATTAGAGATAATATTGTATTAAGAGTTGTGAAAACACAGGTACAATTACCATTTTGTCCATTTAAATTTTTTGATGGAGTAAATAAAATCAAAATCAATGGTTAAAAGGAAAATATTTGATGAAAAATTTTCTTTTTATGGTATATATTCAATACTTATATTTATTTAACAAATTATTCTGACATTTTATTTATAGTAATCAAAAAATTAAAAACATCATAAAATTATAAGATAGAGATAGCCATATATATGATATTGCCTACGAAATATCACCGAGCACATCTTTTATCCCAAAATGTATACTACTTATGTATCATTTTATTTTTATTGGTCAGAAAATATAAAGTTAATATATATTTAATTTTTGTTTTATTTCTCTTGCCAATGTGAAACAAGAGATACATGAGGCGATGGAGAATGAGTCTTTGTCCCAAGAAAATCCTGTCTACATGTACCTAACAAATCAAACTTCATATAATAATGTACAAATATTAATTTTTTAATATAAATTTTCTTTTAATTAAATATAATTTTTTAATTGGGTGAAGATACCAAGGAGAACAGGAACGAACACCGGTCATCCTCGTATTAAAGTGATATGAACATTGGGGAAAAAGAAGATGTGGCTCCTAAATATCCTCTCATGCACTTTCACAATCAACTTCAATTCATAAGTTATATAATATGAATTGTTGTAAGAGTTTTAATATTATAATTTCGTTTGCCCCTTTTGTCACTATCTTTACCCATCCTTGTAATACTACTAATACTATAAGGCTTTCATTCAAGGAAAAAGACATCACATGTACTTCATCTCATAGTGAGTTATGGCATTATTAAGGACTCTTCTATAAGCACTGTTGCAAAACTTGTGATAGGTCTTGTCTACCATCATAAATATTCATCAAATTGAAAGTCTTTCTTTCATTTGATCTGGATTCAGCTTTATGTTTAATCTGCTACCATTAACAAGTTTTTCACAACCTACCAAGTTTTGGTGATTGGAGAATCATGGTGTTCTTTGTAGATCAAGCTGATCCATATGCATGCACCATCAATATTGAAGATCAAAATTATATTTTGAGACCGATTCTAATCACATTTTATTTTATTAAAGTTGTGGGGTGGTGCTACATGCATCTCACTGTGTGTAAATGAACATCATGGATTTAAAAATATATATATCATTTATAACTTATAAGCCTAAATTTTTTTTTTTGCCAACGACATGATATATTTTATGAAAAACAAATAATCATTATCGTGTTGAATTATTTAATACTATTATGGATATGCAACTTAAGGAACTTCTTACTATAGTAAGACTGATTGAATTTGTAAAATTATATCCACGTGATGTTTGTTCACCTGATTTGATGATACACGATAATCAACTTAAAACTTACATAACTCATGTGAGTAGCAATGTTGAATTTGCATCTTTGAAATAAATCAATAATTTTTTAGATAAATTAATTAAAAGTAGAAGACACATTATTTACCCATTAATATATATTCTTTTGAAGTTAACATTGATTTTACCTATTGCAGCCTTTTCAACTATGAAGATTGTAAAAAATATGTTATGTATTCAAATATGAGACGCATGGATGAATGATTGTCCAGTGAATTATATTAAGCTTGAAATGTTTAACAATATTGCAATAAGTTCATCATTCAATAATTTTAAATATGAAGTCATGTAAAAATCAATTATGAAGTCCGTAATTTATATGATTATAATATATTTAAATTTTATGATTTTGATATTAATATCTTTATTTGTTTATATATAATAATATCTTTATTTGTTTTTTAAACTTACTCTTCATCCTAACTATCAATTTTAGAGATATTTAATTATTTAGATCTACTCACTAATTCATATCATTAGATTTCTCTAAAATATGATGAGTAAATTTAAAAAACTTACTTTTAAAGTAAATGAATCTCTTCTTATAATAATATTAACCATTTTAATTTTTAAGATATATTGCAAACCATGAGTCCGAGTTTTATATCCACTATGTTTATATAGATCAATCATTGTTTGTATCAATAACATCACAAGAGAGTGATGAAACTAGCAATTAAGTGTGTAATCTATAATAACATTTTATATTGTGTGGGATCTATGAGAATTTGCAATCCCACCATCCATCATTACCTTTAAATAAATTAAGTTCATTCGACCATATGAGCACAAATTTCACACACCATTTCAGATTTATCAATTATTGGTAGTTCCTCTCTCGGTTGTCCTTCAAGGTGATGTGAAATCAATGTCACACATCACAACAATTAATAACACTCATCAAACTTACACCATAGTTAGTTATTACCTTTAAATATAGAATGAATACCCCAATTTCCTGTGAAAATATGTCTCTCCCATTAAAGGTAAATAAATTATATTAATTATTTTTAAGACGGTTTTTAAGAACTCATTGATCCTTATTCAGGACTATTTTTACTGTTAATTATGAAGAAGCAAAATGAGATTATACATTTCTCGTGTATTAAACAAACTAGATTACATATTTTAGCAGGGACATGTATATTAATTAATTCATTTATGTATCAAATCAACATATTACTGTAAAATCGAAAGGATTTAATATTAGGGGTGGCAAAATTATCCATAATCCAAAATCTATCCAAATCCATTCAAATTAAATTCATTCAAATCCATTCGTTAGAACTAATGAATTTAAATGGATATAATCCAATGGATAGTATTGATAAAGGATGAATTCAAATCCATCAATTATATTCAATGGATATCCATGGGTATATCCATTTGGATGGATACCCAATCCATCCAAAAATAAATAAATTAAAAACAAAATTTTCCAATTAATTCAGTATTAATATAAAAAATTCTCTCACCTTTCTATCAACAATCCCACACACATTATAAAAGTTGAAAATTGCAATTGTCATTTTAAAGAGTGCTTATCAAAAAAGTATAAAAAATTTCGGCCTTAATGCTTTACCCAACATCTTAATGCAAAGTATAAATATATCATTTTGGTTATTGACTAATATGATAATATAATAGCAAAATGAAATATTTCAGGATGATGGATTGTTGGATACAACTTGTGGAAGTCTCAATTATTAAGGGTGTAAGTAGTTCCGGTTTAAACCGTGAAACTGATGAAACCGAACTGAACCGAACCATAAAATGCAGTTCAGTTCGGTTCTGCAGTTCGGTTCGGTTCTGCAGTTCGGTTCTGCGGTTCGATTCAGTTTTTTTATTTGGAATCATTTAAGTTCGATTCGGTTCACGATTTTGTAAATTATGGAACCGTTAGAACCGAACCGCATATTAGAAAATAATTTTATTTTATATTTGGATGGTTAAACTTTAAAATTAGGAGATAAAATATGATTAAGAATTTAGGATTATTAATACATATAAGCTATAAGTAAGAGGCAAATAGAAAATATAAATTAGTAAACAAACATAAATATCTATTATCTCTATTATCCATTGAGAAGATAAACTATTGGACTAAAGAATTAGTACCAAGTTTGTCATTCTTAAATTTTGTTTGACATTGTCGAAGATTTTGTGGACTAAAATTTTAACTTTGTAGTGCGTCGAGATGTTGAATTATTATTGTTTTACTAGAAAGAGTATTAAATACATTTAATATTCATTTAATTGATTCTATACTTTGCAAAAAAAATTCAACTATTTCATAAAGGATTTTCTTTAAATAAGTTGAAAAACCGCGGAACCCCGAACCGAAGCATAAATGAACGGTTCGGTTCGGTTCCTAAATAAAATTTGCGGTTAATCGAGTAGAACCGAACTATATCTTTGTGTTCGGTTCGGTCACTAAATTGCGTCAAAAATCGAACCAAACTTTTACACTTCTACCAATTATGTTGCACTAGAGATTCTTGCCAATAAGAAGGCTTATAAAAGAACTTCACAAATTCACATTTTTAAAAGTGCTTATCAAAAAAGAATTTTGTTCTTCATTTTTAAAAATACTTTATTAAATAATAATTTTTAAATGAATTTTTCTTCTTCAAATTGCTTTATTAAAAATGTTTTGTTCAAATAAAAAAAGTGGGTTGGATACCTATCCATCCGATCCATTAAAATTGATAGATGAATAAAATGGATGGATTGGAATCCATTGGATATGGATGGATTGAATAATTTAAAAATGTGATGTAATGAATTTATATGGATTGATGGATAGTTTTCTATCCATCCATTAGGATCCATATCCAAATCCATCCAAACTCATCCAATTGCCACCCCTATTTAATATGTATACAGTGACAGTGTAAGTGATTTTTACACTGTTAGCAAATCCACATCATTCATATGTTTGCTGGTATTGACTTTTAAACAAAAGTATTATAAATCAATGGTGGATGATGTATTAACAATGTAAAAAACTTTACACTATCAATGCATAGATTTTAAACTCAAATCGAAATAGATTCTATATACTAAATATATCATATTTTTTCAAGAGGTTACACCGGTAGTTTTTGCCTTTCATTGAATAAGAGATAAAATTGTGTTAATTTGAAATAGTTTTATACTCATTATCTTTTTATGTTTGTCATCAGTAAAAACAAACATCTCATTAAATCATTTAATAACTAATTTTTAATTTACTTTTTAACTATATATCTATTTCTTATTGATGACAAAGATAGTGAAATAAAATAATGAGTATAAAAGATTTTTATTATTTAAATCATCAAAAGAATTGAGATCTTTTATCTCAGTACTACATAAGATTCTGACATGTGGCTTTAAAAATATTTTAATGGTATGAATTTTAAAATAAAAAATAATTATAAATGATAAAACCACTATGAACCTCACATTCCAGAACCGGAGAGGATCTTAGTCTTATTTTCTTATGTCTAATCCAATACCATTAATAGGATCTAGATAAATATCTATCAAATAAAATTTTAAAATTAACAGTATTACATTTAGTGATATTTGATTGGTTGGAGACAAAGACACAAACTTATTTGGGCATATATGATTTATATTCAGCTGAAAACGCCCCACAGAAACTAATATAGGGCATAAAAAAAGTAACATATAAATAAAGACAATCCCACAATACCACCGTAATGTTAACATCAATCCAACTATGCACAACCCCACAAGTAAATGCAACATATAAAGAGCATGTGAGGGAGCAAAGATGTTAAAGGCACAATGAAGACAGAGAGAGGGAAGAGTACATAACATTATTATTATGATTAGGACCACTTCTTACTTTCAGATGCAGAGAGGAAAGGAAAAAACAGTGGAGTTTAAGATACATTGACCCACACCTCAATAAAGTTTACAAACGAGGTTGTGAGTTTCTATAGTAAGTATCTTTACCTTATTATTCCAACCTGTTCACAAGCTCAGTTTGAACACCAAAAAAATCCAACACTTTTGTATTCATCCTAATTGGTGACAGAACTTGGTTAACATTGTTTCAATAAACGCCAAAGGTTTAGAATATGGTTGTATTTGGAAGTGAATATAATGAGAAATGAGAAAAGATAATATGAATATAAGAGGAGAAAAAATTAATATGATTTGATATTTTTATTTTTGAGATAGAATGAGATGACATTTTTACCCTTGTTTGTAATTGCAAAAGTGACAATTTGTCTCTCCATTAGAGGAGACGATCTTTTCTCGTTATTTAAATGATCGGGATTAAAAGATACATACATATGACTATCATGTAATCACTAACTAATTTTTAATTATAATCATCCATATATAATTATAAGATCTATATTTATTATTCTCATAAGTAATCATTCTTAACTGAGTTACTACATTTATATTTTAAAAGAATGAATCTTTGCTTCTTGAGTGTTCCACTCAGTTTCAATTATTGCATAAAATGATTTACATATAACAAGTTAGTAACAACTAACACATCCTATTTTTGCCTACTGGGTGGATTTAGAAAACATTAAATAAATATGAAAGAGGATGAAATGGATAAATATTATATTATATTTAACAAATATTTTTTGTAACATGCCTTTCATAAAAAATATATTTTATATATATAATTCTCATTTTACAAAAGACATTTGTTACTAAAACTGCCTCTTAGCTTATGGTAGAGAAAATATCTTCCTAATTCTGACTCCTAGCTTACCCATTAATGGTCCCTAATGTGTACAAATATTGGACCACATGCAAATCAATGCCATGTTTCAGTTCATCTTCACATAAGAGTAGCCACAACCACACACAATGCTATCATGCATAATTGGTCTAGTTTGTTCCTGAACTACATGTGATTCACACCTAGAGAAATCAATTTTTGGTTCAATTTCTGTGCACTTGTGTCATAGGGTAGTTTAAGCCAGCAATGCAAATTGAACCTGAAGCACTTCATTTACAGGCTCCTATCATCAAGTGGGAGAGAGTCTCCATTTCATTATTGCAATTGAGTATGGAATTGGAAATTATCTGCCTCAAAGTATATTGCTATTTGTGCAGTTATTGTATTTGCACTAATGTGTTCATCCTTAAAAGCTGTTTCAATTAATAATTTAGTGCCCACAGTTCAACTTCAAATATTTAATTCCTTACAACATATTGCAGAACTGGAACCTTGAAAGAAATAATTTGAAAGGAAGCCCATTGGAGATGCCCAGTTATTCAAATTATGGATTGCCCCATATGATATGATGCTGATATTAAATCAAAATGATGTAAGTGCATTCAGCCATAGCGCAATTCTATCATACCACATTTGGGTTGCACCATACCACTTTGGACCACATTGAATTAAAAAATAATTCACATCATAATAAACATAATTTATATTGTAGTTATAATAATGATTGTAATCGCAATAACTTGAACTGCAGTTTAAAACAATGTATTCACGGTGAAACAATGATCCAATGATTCAACAGGCCCATCTAGCAGCAAGCTAACTGCAAAATCTTGGAAGAATAAAACATTAAGGTAAACACAAGCTAAAATGTTTGTTACATGAGAGACTTGACTTGTTTGAATACGAAATCATATAGAGATAATTAATAAGATTCTGATAACACATTAATATTTTAATTTTAATTAAATTTAATCTTAAATTATAACATCAAAATTTATAAAATATATTTATCTTCAAATATAATGTGTTATATGTGTTTCCATACAAGATTTTCTCCATTAGTAAATGGTCTCACTAATGAGGCTGATAGCATAATTCACAACCGATGAAAATGATGCTTGAGAAAGTGATGACACAATTCACATATATGATAGTGATGAGAATGGTGCTTTGGAAAGTGTTGTCCAGTGTTTCAAATAACGGACCACATAATGTGATGTGGCTGCAATATTGTGGTTGTGGTGACGTTGAAACTGCATTACACTACAATTGTGGTATGATACTGAATCACAGTGATGCAACCATAACGCAACATGCTGCAATACAACTACATTTGGACCGTATCAGGCTGCAACACAACTGTATCGGGTCGCATCGATGTCAAAAATATGTTTTTACTCATAAAATAATTACACCGTAACGACTGCAATCCACATCGCAATGACTACAATTACAATAACCGTAACCACAATCGTAATCGCAACCACAATTTAAAACACTTAATATTTTCACTAATGAATGCAGTTTCGAGTAGGGTTTTGGAATGTGGTATCACTCATGAATGGTGCTTAGAGTAGGGCTTTGGAAGTTGAATAGTGGAAATAAGGCGAAAAATACTTGATCCAAGTATTACTTCGAAACTTTAGAAATACCTTAAAAATACAATAATTTGCAGCATTTTCAAATGCAGGGATCACTTTACAATACAATATATCGGTACTTCTATCTACTCGACAATGAACCAACCCTTAGACTCGCGTAAGCTTAACATATAGTGAGTTGATGGAGTAAGCTCTACGAGCAAAAACAATTTGTTGTATGCTATAGGTCTACCAATTACACTACATCCCCACATTTCCTCTTGTTGATGCCGTTTTGTGCCAATAGAACATGATTTCATAGGAGCAGCCACAGTACACAAGAATGTTATTAATATCGTACTTGTTATTAAACTGGTCAGATACTGGTATAATGGTTCAACCGGTGGTTTACTAATTAAACTACATATCGGTCAAGTTAGATATACATATATGCTATATACTAACATTAATGTTGAAAAATCAACAAGAAGACAATAATAACTTTTATTTATACAATTTATTAAAACAAATAATGTATCACTTGATGGTAGATATTGATCCACATACCACCATTTTAGTAGAGATAAGTCATTTTTATATAAAAAATTAAATGAAATTAGCCGGTATAACCGGCATGATTCAATTGAAAACTGACAGGTATGTCCATTTTTTGACCGGTATAATCATATGATCGACATAATTATTGCACTGTATTATTTTTGAGACCAGTTTACTAGTTTATCGGTTGAACCAACCGTCACAAAACGGTTTTTATAATATTGCTTCAAACTAGGTAATTTTCATCAAGTTTATACCACACTTTATACACCACTTATAATGCTATGAAAATCATTAAAACCTTAAAGGTTAACCCTCAACAAATGAAATCTAGCACCACTATCCCCTAGGAATGGATAAATAAATAAACAATGCTAGAAGAATTAATCCAATGACTTGTTATTACCCATATGAATCTTATTCATGGGATCTTCAATCACAAAGGTTGGGTTCTTATCATTGCTAGTTATTAAATTGGCTTGACTCCCATTGGGCTCGATTATTAAATTATTAAACCTTTTTGAAAGACTTGTTAGGATTGACCAAAATCACTTGTACATTCACATGATCAATATACAATCTCAACTTTAAGCACAAGCTTATATCCTAATCAGATATTTCCATTTCTACAATGGCTACTACTTGTTGGCAATCTGATAAATACAAGAGGAGTCAATTTTTATAAGAACTTTGTCCACCACTTAGTCTCATTATCACTGAATTACAATTTAATAAATTCTTAAACAACTACAAAACATAGTTTTTTAGTTGATTTAAGTATTTTCACCACCACTAAGTGTGTGAATACATGACGAGTCACATTTGATTCATATGAATTAAAATTCATGCATCATTGTAGTTAGGGGAGACAACACCATAGTTAATATCTTCCTTAGTTGTTCCTAGTCTTCACAACAGTATTGTGGCCACAATTTTCAACAATGGTAATAGACAAAACTCAACTAAAATCGTAATTTAGAAGACTGGGAATAGCTAAGGAAGATATTAAGGGTTACTTGGTTAAAGGTGACACCAAATTTTGAGTTAGAGGGGGGTAAAACGATATGTGAATAGTAGGAGGGAAGATCCCTTGGGACACATATGACGTATATATAATTCTTGCTTTCCATCCCATTCAGATTAAGGGAGAGTGATATTCAAGAAAAGTCCTATTTTTTTACCTGTTCCTTACTTTGTCAGTATCCATTAACTCCATGCATCATTATGGGAATAAAAAACTGTTAAATGAAAGCCGTTAAGGTTCCGCAGACACAAAGTTCTAAAAAGACTTGAAAAACAGCAGCAAAAATAATGATATGTAAGAAATAATAATACTATCAGTTTTTAACAACATTCTTCTTATATAACCACGGGATTATCTCCAATCATATACAGGATAGAAAAATGTGGATTAGTGGATAGCCATTAGTAGATATATAGATATATAAATCAAAATGGTAATGCTATTTTAATTACATAACTAGATGCCAAGCTTTAAAAACTAAAGTAGTACAAAATAGAACTCATGATAGTTCTCCTTCTACAACGTTGTTCCCTAAAACATAAGATTTCTGTTGTTTTTACATCACATATTGAAAATGACATTAAACATTCTGTATGTGACAAAACCCTACATGAATCCCTTAAATTATTTTTCAATCAGCATGTAGCCTTTAAAGTTTTTATTCCAAATAAGTCTCTGAAGTTTTAAATGTCGAAAAAAATTCCTGTATGCACACAGGCAGATGACAGCTAATAATTTTTTTTATTAAACCGGTCAACTAATCCCTACCTCCCTCTTCCTCCTTACCATCCGAAGCTCGCCGCAATCATCACTCTAAAGAGGAAGAATGGAGCCCAAAGAAGTGGGTGTTTGATGCAACTTAAAAGTAAAATATGAACTGTTATTCACATTATTATAAGCTTTTCCACGTGGAGTGAAAATTAAGTTATAAATTACATTGAATTTTAACAATCCTAATCATCCAAAAGCTGGTAAACAAAATTGCCAGGCATAATGCATCTTCCTTAAAAGTGAGTTTGCAAGGAATTAATCAAAGCCTCTTAAAATGCTGATTTTGGGAACCATAGTTTTCTTCAATATGTCGAGTGAGAAGTGAGATTCCATAATGTGAGGCACTCGAGGCAGCATAATACGATGTTACAGTGAGTTGAGTGAACCTTGGAAGAACATAACCTATAAATTTCACATATATCTACATTATTGATAGGTATTCAAAAGCATATGATATTTTCAAACATGCCAAAGTAACATTCTAATGCAAACAGTCAAACACCAATTTAACCCGATGTGATTAATAACCGAGTCCAAGATTTCATACATCCAATTATTATAGGTTAATAGGAAAGCACATCAAACCTAGTTGGGGAAACGATCCAAGACAAATGTAGTCTATGGACATGCAATTAGACCAACTTGTGCAATGCAAGAACGCAGCCATATTAAATTTGCTCATATATATATGCTACTAAAATGAAAACTTTGAAGGGGCTGGAAGTAAATTAATTGACAACTTCTAATCAAATTGAAAATTTAAAGGACAGTCATGTGTCTTGAGAATATACTAACTTAAACGAAAAGGAGATTATTAGAATGTTAGCTTTTTACACAGACAGGACAGTTCTCTAAGATAGCTGCTTTGTCTTCCATTTCAATCCAACACAATTTTCAGCATGATAACAATTAAATATTTTTAATTTGAATGACTACATATCTGTTAGACCAAACTCAAAAATTAAGGGTATCCGGTAGAACTAATGAAACGAATGGGTTAAAACTTGATATCTCTAATGAGTTCGAAAGTTATCTTAAGACAGTAAACATTAACAAGCTGAAGGCTCATGCAGTTCAATAGTACATCAGACAGGAAGGAAGAAATAAACAAGAGCAGTTTTAAATGTTATGCTAAACAGTTCTACGTGCATTTGTGAAGGCAACAAATATTCATCATCTAAGCATATTAGCATAAAGGCATACACTCTAATGTTTGTTAAGATAAACCAGACAAATTTCGATGTCCATACTTATTGCAGTTATTGCACTAGTTAATTGTGACTTGTGTGACCTTAGGTATGCCTATGAAGGATGCATCTATGTTCCACTGAGTTGCCATACTAGTTGAGAAAAAATCCCTAACATTTGGTACATTTTATAAAATGGTCCAAATTTAATTAAAACAATTTTGAATTTATGATTTTATTCTCCACCTAAACGTGCATAAAAAACTAGGAAGCACATACAAGAAAAGGGACATGAATACAATACCATATGGACACAGCGACATGACATATTTAAAAAAACATAAGACATAACACTCATAGGACACATTATAGAAAAACACTTGAAATTAAATATATTATAATTAAAATGAAGACTTATCCATAACATAAAAACTCAAATCCTTAACATGAACTAAAAAAAATGCATTTCTCCCCTGGAACATAAAAATTGTCAAGACCAACTATCTAAAATACAACCAACAAGATATTAGTCTAGTGGTGTAAGGCCCCGCTAGATCCCCAAGATAATCAAAAGGTCAAGGGTTCAATTCCTGTGAGTGACATTTATTAGGAGGGGCAGTCACGCACATCGAAAGGGATTAGTTCCTTACCCAAAAGGGTGAGGAAATACCTTGGTAGTACCAAAAGAAAAAACTATCTAAAACACAAAAGAATTGATTAAACAAGAGATAAAATAAAAAAAAAGAAAAACGAGACAAAATGTAAAGTGTACAAACTGATTACAGTAATGTTGTAACTGAATATAATATACATTTACCCGATCAAAGAAAGAAATAAAAATGAAAACAAAAGCAATCAATATTTTGAAAAGGTAAAGTAAGTACATTCAAATCATCAAAAAGTTGAGGTTCAAAAGTAAAGAATTAGAGATATAACATCAAAATTTATAAAATATATTTATCTTCAAATATAATGTGTTATATGTGTTTCCATACAAGATTTTCTCCATTAGTAAATGGTCTCACTAATGAGGCTGATAGCATAATTCACAACCGATGAAAATGATGCTTGAGAAAGTGATGACACAATTCACATATATGATAGTGATGAGAATGGTGCTTTGGAAAGTGTTGTCCAGTGTTTCAAATAACGGACCACATAATGTGATGTGGCTGCAATATTGTGGTTGTGGTGACGTTGAAACTGCATTACACTACAATTGTGGTATGATACTGAATCACAGTGATGCAACCATAACGCAACATGCTGCAATACAACTACATTTGGACCGTATCAGGCTGCAACACAACTGTATCGGGTCGCATCGATGTCAAAAATATGTTTTTACTCATAAAATAATTACACCGTAACGACTGCAATCCACATCGCAATGACTACAATTACAATAACCGTAACCACAATCGTAATCGCAACCACAATTTAAAACACTTAATATTTTCACTAATGAATGCAGTTTCGAGTAGGGTTTTGGAATGTGGTATCACTCATGAATGGTGCTTAGAGTAGGGCTTTGGAAGTTGAATAGTGGAAATAAGGCGAAAAATACTTGATCCAAGTATTACTTCGAAACTTTAGAAATACCTTAAAAATACAATAATTTGCAGCATTTTCAAATGCAGGGATCACTTTACAATACAATATATCGGTACTTCTATCTACTCGACAATGAACCAACCCTTAGACTCGCGTAAGCTTAACATATAGTGAGTTGATGGAGTAAGCTCTACGAGCAAAAACAATTTGTTGTATGCTATAGGTCTACCAATTACACTACATCCCCACATTTCCTCTTGTTGATGCCGTTTTGTGCCAATAGAACATGATTTCATAGGAGCAGCCACAGTACACAAGAATGTTATTAATATCGTACTTGTTATTAAACTGGTCAGATACTGGTATAATGGTTCAACCGGTGGTTTACTAATTAAACTACATATCGGTCAAGTTAGATATACATATATGCTATATACTAACATTAATGTTGAAAAATCAACAAGAAGACAATAATAACTTTTATTTATACAATTTATTAAAACAAATAATGTATCACTTGATGGTAGATATTGATCCACATACCACCATTTTAGTAGAGATAAGTCATTTTTATATAAAAAATTAAATGAAATTAGCCGGTATAACCGGCATGATTCAATTGAAAACTGACAGGTATGTCCATTTTTTGACCGGTATAATCATATGATCGACATAATTATTGCACTGTATTATTTTTGAGACCAGTTTACTAGTTTATCGGTTGAACCAACCGTCACAAAACGGTTTTTATAATATTGCTTCAAACTAGGTAATTTTCATCAAGTTTATACCACACTTTATACACCACTTATAATGCTATGAAAATCATTAAAACCTTAAAGGTTAACCCTCAACAAATGAAATCTAGCACCACTATCCCCTAGGAATGGATAAATAAATAAACAATGCTAGAAGAATTAATCCAATGACTTGTTATTACCCATATGAATCTTATTCATGGGATCTTCAATCACAAAGGTTGGGTTCTTATCATTGCTAGTTATTAAATTGGCTTGACTCCCATTGGGCTCGATTATTAAATTATTAAACCTTTTTGAAAGACTTGTTAGGATTGACCAAAATCACTTGTACATTCACATGATCAATATACAATCTCAACTTTAAGCACAAGCTTATATCCTAATCAGATATTTCCATTTCTACAATGGCTACTACTTGTTGGCAATCTGATAAATACAAGAGGAGTCAATTTTTATAAGAACTTTGTCCACCACTTAGTCTCATTATCACTGAATTACAATTTAATAAATTCTTAAACAACTACAAAACATAGTTTTTTAGTTGATTTAAGTATTTTCACCACCACTAAGTGTGTGAATACATGACGAGTCACATTTGATTCATATGAATTAAAATTCATGCATCATTGTAGTTAGGGGAGACAACACCATAGTTAATATCTTCCTTAGTTGTTCCTAGTCTTCACAACAGTATTGTGGCCACAATTTTCAACAATGGTAATAGACAAAACTCAACTAAAATCGTAATTTAGAAGACTGGGAATAGCTAAGGAAGATATTAAGGGTTACTTGGTTAAAGGTGACACCAAATTTTGAGTTAGAGGGGGGTAAAACGATATGTGAATAGTAGGAGGGAAGATCCCTTGGGACACATATGACGTATATATAATTCTTGCTTTCCATCCCATTCAGATTAAGGGAGAGTGATATTCAAGAAAAGTCCTATTTTTTTACCTGTTCCTTACTTTGTCAGTATCCATTAACTCCATGCATCATTATGGGAATAAAAAACTGTTAAATGAAAGCCGTTAAGGTTCCGCAGACACAAAGTTCTAAAAAGACTTGAAAAACAGCAGCAAAAATAATGATATGTAAGAAATAATAATACTATCAGTTTTTAACAACATTCTTCTTATATAACCACGGGATTATCTCCAATCATATACAGGATAGAAAAATGTGGATTAGTGGATAGCCATTAGTAGATATATAGATATATAAATCAAAATGGTAATGCTATTTTAATTACATAACTAGATGCCAAGCTTTAAAAACTAAAGTAGTACAAAATAGAACTCATGATAGTTCTCCTTCTACAACGTTGTTCCCTAAAACATAAGATTTCTGTTGTTTTTACATCACATATTGAAAATGACATTAAACATTCTGTATGTGACAAAACCCTACATGAATCCCTTAAATTATTTTTCAATCAGCATGTAGCCTTTAAAGTTTTTATTCCAAATAAGTCTCTGAAGTTTTAAATGTCGAAAAAAATTCCTGTATGCACACAGGCAGATGACAGCTAATAATTTTTTTTATTAAACCGGTCAACTAATCCCTACCTCCCTCTTCCTCCTTACCATCCGAAGCTCGCCGCAATCATCACTCTAAAGAGGAAGAATGGAGCCCAAAGAAGTGGGTGTTTGATGCAACTTAAAAGTAAAATATGAACTGTTATTCACATTATTATAAGCTTTTCCACGTGGAGTGAAAATTAAGTTATAAATTACATTGAATTTTAACAATCCTAATCATCCAAAAGCTGGTAAACAAAATTGCCAGGCATAATGCATCTTCCTTAAAAGTGAGTTTGCAAGGAATTAATCAAAGCCTCTTAAAATGCTGATTTTGGGAACCATAGTTTTCTTCAATATGTCGAGTGAGAAGTGAGATTCCATAATGTGAGGCACTCGAGGCAGCATAATACGATGTTACAGTGAGTTGAGTGAACCTTGGAAGAACATAACCTATAAATTTCACATATATCTACATTATTGATAGGTATTCAAAAGCATATGATATTTTCAAACATGCCAAAGTAACATTCTAATGCAAACAGTCAAACACCAATTTAACCCGATGTGATTAATAACCGAGTCCAAGATTTCATACATCCAATTATTATAGGTTAATAGGAAAGCACATCAAACCTAGTTGGGGAAACGATCCAAGACAAATGTAGTCTATGGACATGCAATTAGACCAACTTGTGCAATGCAAGAACGCAGCCATATTAAATTTGCTCATATATATATGCTACTAAAATGAAAACTTTGAAGGGGCTGGAAGTAAATTAATTGACAACTTCTAATCAAATTGAAAATTTAAAGGACAGTCATGTGTCTTGAGAATATACTAACTTAAACGAAAAGGAGATTATTAGAATGTTAGCTTTTTACACAGACAGGACAGTTCTCTAAGATAGCTGCTTTGTCTTCCATTTCAATCCAACACAATTTTCAGCATGATAACAATTAAATATTTTTAATTTGAATGACTACATATCTGTTAGACCAAACTCAAAAATTAAGGGTATCCGGTAGAACTAATGAAACGAATGGGTTAAAACTTGATATCTCTAATGAGTTCGAAAGTTATCTTAAGACAGTAAACATTAACAAGCTGAAGGCTCATGCAGTTCAATAGTACATCAGACAGGAAGGAAGAAATAAACAAGAGCAGTTTTAAATGTTATGCTAAACAGTTCTACGTGCATTTGTGAAGGCAACAAATATTCATCATCTAAGCATATTAGCATAAAGGCATACACTCTAATGTTTGTTAAGATAAACCAGACAAATTTCGATGTCCATACTTATTGCAGTTATTGCACTAGTTAATTGTGACTTGTGTGACCTTAGGTATGCCTATGAAGGATGCATCTATGTTCCACTGAGTTGCCATACTAGTTGAGAAAAAATCCCTAACATTTGGTACATTTTATAAAATGGTCCAAATTTAATTAAAACAATTTTGAATTTATGATTTTATTCTCCACCTAAACGTGCATAAAAAACTAGGAAGCACATACAAGAAAAGGGACATGAATACAATACCATATGGACACAGCGACATGACATATTTAAAAAAACATAAGACATAACACTCATAGGACACATTATAGAAAAACACTTGAAATTAAATATATTATAATTAAAATGAAGACTTATCCATAACATAAAAACTCAAATCCTTAACATGAACTAAAAAAAATGCATTTCTCCCCTGGAACATAAAAATTGTCAAGACCAACTATCTAAAATACAACCAACAAGATATTAGTCTAGTGGTGTAAGGCCCCGCTAGATCCCCAAGATAATCAAAAGGTCAAGGGTTCAATTCCTGTGAGTGACATTTATTAGGAGGGGCAGTCACGCACATCGAAAGGGATTAGTTCCTTACCCAAAAGGGTGAGGAAATACCTTGGTAGTACCAAAAGAAAAAACTATCTAAAACACAAAAGAATTGATTAAACAAGAGATAAAATAAAAAAAAAGAAAAACGAGACAAAATGTAAAGTGTACAAACTGATTACAGTAATGTTGTAACTGAATATAATATACATTTACCCGATCAAAGAAAGAAATAAAAATGAAAACAAAAGCAATCAATATTTTGAAAAGGTAAAGTAAGTACATTCAAATCATCAAAAAGTTGAGGTTCAAAAGTAAAGAATTAGAGAAGTTATCGTTCTACTTCAACCTTCCACTAGGCGGTTCATCTCAGACAGTCTATGGTCTTTTATGGTTATTGAAGAAGGTTGGATGCTTTGTTTCAAATTGTGGACCGCATCACGTGATGCAGTCGCAATATTGCAGTTAAGATGACAGTCGCAACCGCATCACACTACAATTGTAGTGTGACACCGAATCACATTAATGTAACCATAACGCAACTGCATCGTATCATATTTGGGCTACAATGCAACCACATCAGACCGCAACGGTATCAAACATATTTTTTTACTCAAAATAATTCACACCGCAATGACTGCCATCGCACTAACCGCTACCGCAATTTAAAACACTGGTTGGATGGAAGAGGATGACAAGGGAAACAAAACAGGTATAAAAAACCAGGCTGTGCATCTCAGACCGTCTGTGGTCTTTTGTGGCTATTGAAGAAGGTAGGATGGAAGAGGATGACAAGGAAACATAACAGGTATAAAAATGAGCCAGTCTTCTTTTGAGGGCTGAAGTGGGTCAGCTTGGTGGGTGTGTCAAGACCGTATCCTGAGTGTGTAAAAGCCAACAGTGCAACAGTGGAAGAATTGGAGCAGGACACTGCACAGACATGAGACATGCATCCAGCAGTAATAGCAAGGAGTATGCCAAGTCTGCTTCCTTGATTAAGTTCAAATTTTTCGTCATTGCAGACTGTATAAAGATCTCCGAAACATAGAATGAAATAACAGGAAATGATGTTACTGGCATTACAAATAATAATTGAGGCATTCCAGTATGAAAAAGACAACAACAACAACAACAACAACCAAGCCTTTATCTCACTAGGTAGGGATCCCAGTATGAAAAAGAAGCAAAACAAAAATGACCACAACTTCACATTTCATAATTACTTTTATAAGACCATGCAATATATCATAGATGGTATCAAATATTCAGCCACACTGTTATAGGAACTACATTTTTATCTTTACAAAGGTTTAAATAAAATGAATGTACTGCATATAAAAATTCAAAAATGCTAATGTAAACCTCATAAATAAATAGCATGTTAAAAAGTTACCTCCAAATGCAGCCCCTGCTCCTGAAACTATCAGCAACGGAGGAAGCTGTGAATAAAAGAAAGAAATCAGTTAGCCACAGTTTATGACCAAGCATAAAGAAGAAACTTGGTTTTATAATAGGCCTATTCTAGGCATCAACAAAGCATAAAGCAGAGTAATGGTAACTTGTGAAGTAAACTACAAAGTCAATTAAGGTCTACATACCCCGACCACAAAAGGCAGCCACTTTGGTCCCTTCAGACGATTTTGAATGTATGGTAACCCTACAACCAAAAGAGTGATGAGCAATATTTTCAATAATAGAGGTATATGGATTTTAACTACATCACGTTAACAGTTCTATCCATGAATGAAGTAATGCCAACTTCATAGATAAAAAATGCTAGAAGCTTTTACTATAACTAAGTGACTGGAGTTATTATAAAGACAATGACATGGGCATGACACATAATTCCTTGTCTGTTGATATTATAAAATAACTTATACTAGCATTAGAGGAAGAAAAATCATTTAAAGATAAGGGAAATATCATAAACATAGAAAGGGAAGAAACTAAAATTACCTTTATTCAGAAAATGAACTGCGCTAAGCAAACCGCCAAGACCCGAGCCAGCCTAATTAATGGGAAACATAAGAAAAAATGAGCAAGAAAAATACCCATACCCATACAGTATAAATGCAGTTAAAATTAGGGACATAAGTGGTTCCAATCCGAACCATGAAATCCGTGAAACCAAGCCAAAAAAACTGCTTCAATTCGTTTCGCTTTGATTTTGTTGGACCATTTTGTTTCTAACTTTCTATATGGTTCAGTTCACGGTTTCAGAATTTCTGAAACTGTTGAAACTGAAACAGACACCATACACTACTTTTAGAAAGAAAAGCTAATGTCTTCATATGGCAAATGTTACATATGTCTAGGCTATCAGTACGAGAAAAAATATATAAAGAAAAGATTAGATGAAGAGTAATATAAATGGCCCTTCTCTGACTCCATGCAATGCGTCACTAATGGGTTGAAAAACTGATATATTATGATTTCCTATATATAATAACATGCCTTTCTCATTTGTAAATAGTTTATTTTTCTGGATTATTTAAAAAAAATATTATTATGATTTTCCAAGAAATTAAGCAAGTAAACCAAAACGAATTGGTTTGGTTCAGTTCGGTTTACCATGGAATAGCACCAAAGTGAACTATTTTGTTCGGTTCAGTTACTTATCTTCTCCTAAAACTGAAACTGAACCAATCTAACTCATTACACACTGGTTAGTGGTTACATTTAGAGTTTAAAAAACTTAAAATCAATGAATTTGGGTTTACGATTGTTATGATTAAAACCTATAACTATATATTTCCATCAGAATAGATCACGATTCATTATTATTATATAAGGAAGATAAATGCAATTCGAAATCATTTGTGTAGAAACACTAAGAAAAGAGGAACTCACAACGGCAGTAGCATCGTGCAAAACGGGAGTGATAGTCCATTCACGTATTTCCTGAATACATATCACACATATGAGCACAAACACAGTGAGACAAAACATCAAACACCTCATCTGCAACGCAAATACAAAGAAGAAGAGACTCACGGAATTAGGGTTGAGAAGGGAAAGACAGCGAGGGCATCGAGCTGAACCGAGGCCAGGGTTAATGGTAGGATCATGGTGGAGATTTCCGTTTCTTAGTTTCTCTTCGTACACCTCACGTGTCCCCATTGCCGCAAAACTAAATGCTCCACTCTAGACGGTGGCGCTTTTATAAGTTCCAGGAATAAAATAATCAGAGAGAACGGTGATTTCGATTGGAATATGGAAGAAAAGCCCTACAAATACAATGATATATTTATTCAAGTAAACCTCGATTCGGTATAGCTATTGCGACCCGCATCCAAATAGTGGTTTTAGTGGATCAGTTTTAATCTTGGGCTTCATTTGAAATTAAAATATAGCAGAAAAGCCCTACAATTATATAAGTGAAGAAAACGATTTGGGTATAAGCCGTTATTGTTTAAATTAAAAAACGGGTAGAACTGAACAAAACTACAAAACGTGGTTTGGTTTCACAGTTCAATTCAATTATTTTTAATAAAGCATTTATGTTTGATTTGGTTCATAATTTTAAAAATTTAAGAACCGTTGCAACCAAACCGAATCACATATTAAAGAAAAAGATACTAATGAATAATATTGTATTGTTGTTTGAATTTTTTAACCAATTTCGTAGCTTAAACTATTAAATTGTTATATATGTGATATTTTCTTAGTGTCGTGATGATTTATAAAATATCTTTTAATGTTATATGTTACTAATTGATATATATTACTAAGTTGTTATGTATGTTACTAATTGTGAATTGTATTGTTATATATGTTACTAATTATGAATTCTACTATTGTATATGTGATCATTCATTTTTTCTTCCAAAATTATAACACTTTGTATATGTTACTAAGAACAATTACTAGTTTCAATTTTTACTAGTGTTTTTCTTTTTATGGACAAAAAATATCTCTTATAATACATTTTGAACTTTCAATTGATGTAAAAAATAAAAAAAATTATGGAACCAAACCATTCATGAGCGGTTCGGTTCTTACAATAAAATTTGAGGTTAATTGTTGTGAATCGAATCGTGTCTTTATGTTCGTTACAGTCACTGAATTACACAAAAAACTAATATGGACCAAACTGTTACACCCCTAATAATAGCTACTTCAACCCACGTCCAAATAGTGGTTTACGCCTATGTTGGGATTATCACCGAAAAATAAGTAATATATGGTTCAGTTCAGTTTTATTTATTTACATTAAGATATCTGGTCTAATTTGATCCAATCCTATTAAAAAATTATATGTTGTTTTGGTCCATTTTTATTTGAATTTTTTATATAAAATAATTTAATATACTTTCAAAGTGTCAAGTTCACATTAAAAGATCATGTATTTTTAAAATAATAAGTTTAGTATACTTTAAAACTGTTAAGTTCACATAAAAAATCAATAAATCTACTCTGAAAACTCCAAGTACAAAGTGTGACACAAATCCAAATATTTAATTCAACATTAGTAATATCGACCAGCTAATCAGACTCAACATTGGAAAGTGTTAACTAATAAGTAATAAAAAAAGCTACAATCATAAAATATGAAGAAAAATAGCTTTTAGCTTATCACTTACAAGGTTAATAAGTTTGGGTACTTGAATCCTCTTCATTCTATGTGTAAATGCAAGAAGTATTGGATCAATTTCTTTCGGCCTAGATCTTAAAATTAGAACTAAGAACGGATCAATGTTGTAAAAAAAAGTACATTATCCAAACAAATCGGGGTTTTACGATTTCAGTATTTTTGGACTATTTTATAATTTCATTTTTGGGTTTATGAACACCCATATACCAATATGTTCAATCAATTATTTCATCTCAATGCATTTCGGGGGCTACCAATTAGCTTTGAGCTCTAGTGACATTTTGTCCCTAACCATAACTAAGAGGGGTGAATTAGTTTTCTGGTTTTCGATACTTTAATGCAGATTTTTGCATCTTAAAATCATTAGAGTAGAGATGCAGTGGAAAAGCTCAAGAGTAGTAGCATCCATTCATTTTGGGAGAAGTTGTTTCAGTTTGAATTTGAAAATCTATTGTAATAACTCTAAGTAATCGATTACTAAGGTGGGTAATCAGTTACAAGAAGTTTCTGCCTCATTGAGTAGTTGGTTACTCACTTGAATTATTGGCCACTCTAAGTTATTTTTGCTTGGTAACATGTTACTCAGTTTGAGTAATTGGTTCCTTTGTTAAAGTAACCCATTACTCAGTTCGAGTAATTTGTTACTCAAAATTTTGAAAGTTTAATATTCTTTTCAAAAAGATTTCCTATGAGCATTCAGGGATACTTAAAGTAAAAGACTTTAGGATATAAGTACCTATATTAGAAAGATAATAAGTCTTAATCTTGTCTTTAAGGTCTTCATCCTTTTAATTTTTTGTGATATTGGTGTCTTCATCAAAACCGAGTCAGGTAAGGAGCAAGATCTTCTTCAAATCTCTCCATTTTTTATGATGACAAACCAATACCATATTGACATTTGAGCTTGCTTGATTTATATACAATTTCTTGATGAATAATCTTGTAGATATGTGTATGCTCTCTTCATCTTGTATACTCCCCCTTTATATTAGAATAATTGTCCTGAAAGCGTTATATCCAAAAATACAAATCCAACTTTTCTCTCCTTTTGACTTCATCAAAAAGAAGGAAAAACCAAGTTTTGCATAGGTACATGTATAGGCATAAGATGTGAATGCAAGTGTGCATTGTATGATTTTGATGAAGACAAAGCTTGAAGTTTAATGAAGACAAAGTATGAACAAAGACAAATCAACAACCACAACATTGAAGACACAAGTTCAAGTGTCAAGAGGACCAATAAAATCTAAAGAATAAATTTTCATTTCTTTAGGTCCTAAGATGTTTTGAATGGGTAGAGTTTCAATAAGGTGATGATAGGATCGTGGTGGAGCTTTCCGTTTCTTAGTTTCTCTTCATAAACCTCAAGTGTCCCTATTGCTACAAAACTGAATGCTTCACTCAAAACGGTGGCACTTTTATAAGTTCCAAGAATAAAATAATCGGAGAGATAGATGAATTCGATTGAAATATGGAAGAAAAGCCCTATAGTGATATATTTATTCAAGTAAACCTTGATTTGGTATAGCTATAGCGACCCGCATCGAAATAGTGGTTTATTGTGGTTTTCGTGGATTAGTTTTAATCTTGCTTCAATGAAGATTGAAATATAGCTATTGCAACCCACATCCAAATGAGAGCACATGTGCTCCTCGTCCTAATGATGGTTTAGGCACGGTTTAGGCACATCCAAACGAGAGCATGCATATTCTCCATTCAAAAAATGTGTCACTCCATATGTCACTATTTATGAATGGTCTAAAAAATATTTAATTATTATACTTTTAATTAAAATATGTTTTCCTACTAATCACAAACATGATACATGGAGTATTATATTTTCTAGGACAATCGATGTGCTCCTCATCCAAATAGTGGTTTACGCTTATGTTGGAATTTTCACTGATGAATTTACACAGGCAAAAAGTTATGTGACCCAAAAAAAGTAACACATGGTCCTATTCAGTTTTACTGGTTTACATTAAGATATCGGATCTAACGTGATCTAATCCTATCAAAAATTTATCTGGTATTGGTCCATTTTTGTTTTTCAAAATAAGAAGTTTAGTCTGCTTCTAAAATGTCAAGTTCACATAAAAAAAAACCAATAAATCTACTCTAAAACTTCAAATATCAAGTCTGACACATATCCAAATATTTAATTCAACATTAGTAATATCTATTGGTTAATCAGACTTAGCATAAAAAATTGTTAGCTAATAAGTAGTGAAAAAAACTATAATCATAAAATATGAAGAACAATACATTTTAGCTTATATTGGACAGCTAATAAGACTCGACACTTGAATTATCTTCATTCTATGTGTATATGCAATAAGTATTGGATCAATCTCTTTTGGTTTAGTTCCTAAAATTGGAACCAAGAACCAATCAATTTTGTAAAGAATAGTCCATCATCATCCAAACAAATCTGTTTTTTGAGATTTCAATATTTTTGGACTATTTTTTGTTTCATTTTTGGATTAATCAAGATCTGAACACCCACATACCTATATGTCTAGTCAATTGTTGTATCTCAATGCATTTCGGGGGACTACCAACTAGCTCTAGGCTCTAGTAACATCTCATCCCTAACCATAACTCCTCCATAGATTCTTCAACATCATCGATTCAACCCTTTACTTAGTTTCACCCAAATTTCATCATGATCATAAGTAGGTCACCCAAGTTCTGGTGGATAGGTAATGAATGACATTACTATATTTGACTTTGTTGAGCTCACTACCATAGAACTTAACAATTATACATATAATAAATAATATTTCCGGCATTAGAATGATGGAGAATAAAATATTAGAGAAGATAATAAGAAGAGAGAAATTGTGTTTCACTTATTGGTGCGAAGAATGCAATGTCATATGACTTCTATTTATTAGAAAATGTAGAATCTTAAGTTTGAAGTAACTTCAATCTTAAGTTAAGATTTGGATAAACACAATGTGTTGGAAATTGCATGGTTTTAATGTATATTAATGGGCCATTAATGGAGACTTTTGGGGGTGTGAAATGAATAAACTCTAAGTGCCACATTAGGTAAATGAGGGAGTTTGGACGACTTTATAAGCCTTAAGTTCCCCCTTTAGGGTGTGCCCCAATGGGTAAAATGGATTTTGTGGATGGGTGATGACTCACACAAACAAAATCCCTCCATACACACGCACCACCACCCCCTCCTCCGTCGACGTCCGACTTGGTCAACTCGTCTCGTGTTCGGGTTGGTCTTGGGCTTGGGACCAACATAATTTTTAAACAAAAAATATTTTTGTTTTATTTTATTTTGGATGTGTGTGGTTGGCCAAGTCAGCACAAGTGTGATATGCGTGTGACTTAGTTAGCACACGGTTGGAGGAGTAATGGAGTGGGGGAGAGAAACGCAATCAAGGGAGGAGAATCCGGTCAATGGGAGGAAGATCCAGGTGGGACATGTTCCTCACTGTTGGATCATATGGCCGTTTGGGATGCAATATTCCATCTGGACCGTCGGATGAAGGTGGTCGTTGAAGGTGTCAAGCTACAATTTCCTTGAATGTCTTCTTTCTCCCTCATACTCTTTGCTGAAGCATTTCCAACAAATTTCTCTTTCTTTCCGTGGCACTAAGAATTGGCACAGGTAGCCAAATTGTGAGAATTGCAAGAACTGATACTGATAGTCAGATTATGAAAAATAGAATTGGAATGGGCAGTCACACTATGGGTATTTCGAGAATTAGCACTGGTAGTCATATTGTAGGTGTATTCAAGATCGATTCTTACAATTCAGTAAGAATCCGAAAATATAGAATTGAGTTGTTTTATCCTAGGACGGTGTGGTTAATAGTTTGCTTGCATATTTTGGACAGTACCATGAAATGTCTTAAAGAGAACGACCTGATTGTGACTCAACTAGTAAGTATTCTTTCGTGCCACTTTGAATTGTTTCAAGCTACATAAACAACAATTTTAAGACGTTTCCTACTACTATGACATTCGTAAAGAATATTACTAAGCCGAAAAGCTTTGACCTTAACAAACCATTTTAGTTTGATGAGACTAATTTTAAATGGTGGCAACTTAAGATGAAATTATTTCTAACCATGATAAAAGTTGTCCATGTTTTGAAAACTATTGTCGTAGTGGTGGCAGAGAAAGCTAAAAAAGATGAGAATGATAAACTAGCTATTGATATAGCTCTTTGGAATGAAAATGATTACCTGTGTAAGAATTTCATTCTGAATGGGTTGTCTCATGATCTCTTGTGAATGCAAACGTGAAAGAATACGATTTTGATGAAGACAAAACTTAAAGGTTAAAGACTATGGATAAGGACATATCAACAACTACAACATGAAGACTCATATTCAAGCTTCAAGAAAGGATCATTAAGGCTAGAGTAATATTTTTATTTTTAGGTCCTATGATGCTTTGAATGGATAGAGTCTAAGTTAGCTGAACGTTATGATAAATCTCACATAATTAGAGTATGAACATATTGCATAAGAGACTTTCATACAAAATATGATTTAGGTGCATTTAGCACACATACATGATTTTGATGCATTAATACTTATATTATTTTCAAAATCATGCTCCAAGCATTAATTATTCATGTTAGAGGTTCATGCAAAATTAACTAAGTCTTTTCAAAAAAATGTTAATCGTTTAAGACATTGATTAATAGGTTAAGTCTTTAGAAATAGGAAACCCGTTAATCGATTAAGTTGGTTTCTGTTTTGGAATCTTGGACCTTTTAAAGAAACGTTAATGAATCAAGTGCATATTTAATCGATTGTCCCCAACAGAATAATTTGAAACTGAATTGTATTTTACCATCCTTTCCCATGGACAAAAATAACAAGAAACATTTTTTACACTTACAGAAACTTGATGCAATATCGATACACGTTTTTCAACATTGATTTTCTAAAAAGAAAGAAAGAAACTTTCACGTGAAAGAGAGAGTTTTGTGAATCTTTGAAAGAGTTTATTTTCAAAAATTAAGAGTTTTCAAAGATTTTCATTTTGTGAATCATAATCATTCATATTAATCTATGAGATTTTGAGATTCATCAAGGGTAGTTTTATTCTGAATATTAGTGTATGATTAGTACATTGTAGGTGCAATGAACTTTTCACACGTTTTTATGGTCGATTTGTAAATTTGTCTCTTTGAGGTTGTGAGGTATCACCTTGGAGGAAGAGAGAAATTGAGGAGAAATCCTAGGTTACGGTCAAGGTCCAACGCAATTAATCAATTACAACTTGTGTTAATCAATTAAATTAAAATGAGAATCAGTTAATCAATTAAGAATGAGATTAATCGATTAATTGGAGTTACAGTAGCTAAATCTTTGGATTTTTTGGCATCATTAATTAAGCCACGCGTTAATCGATTAAATCAAACAAAAAATAGTTACATATAAAAATTTATTTTTCCTCATTTGCTCATAACTTCTAGTCTTGAAAATACTAGGGCAAAACTTTCAAATTCTTAAGCCAAAAAATTACTTGTGTGAATTAGTTTTCTTTGATTCAAGTAAAGAGATATATAATAGTTTCATAGAAGATTATCCATTTTATATCATTGTTAAATCAATTTTGAAAAACCTTGCATAATGACACACCATTCTTTTGAGTTCTTTTGTGAGATTTCTGAGTAGGTTTTTAAGTGTTGTTCTTGATTATAAATTTAGCACATTTAGGTGCACATAACTTTTAAATTTTGTACACGATTATCTTGGATTCTCTAGGTGTGTTGGTATCACATTGTTGGAGAATAGTGTTGGGAAATCCTCGTCGCGGTTAGGTACGGGTTTTCTTCATGTAAACAAGAGTCTTAGTTGGGAGTTAGGAGTGACTGGGACCGCACTATTAGAAGTGGTGTTAAGTATCCATTAGAAGCGAGTGAGAGGGTCAAACCATTCAAAAGCTCTATGGCCAAGAAGGGAGTCTTGTATTTTGGAAGTGTGTTTGTATAACATTGATTTCCATTTCTAAAGAAAAATCTCTCAAGATTAGAAGGGAAGGTCTGGATGTAGTTTTCAAGTTGTTCTGCAAACGAACTAAGATAGAAGATCGTCGTCTCAATTTTCTCTATCCCCTATCTCTTTAATTTAAGTCGATTTATACTTTACATAATTAGATTGCTTTACTTAATGAGTTTATTGCACGTTGTGAATCTATCAACATTTAGGCATAAATTCATGAAGTAGATTGCATCCGAAATGAGTTGAAATCGCTATACTTTCCTGTGCAAGAAAATTATTTTTCAATAAAACAAGAATTAGGTTAATCGATTAAACCGAGTTTTAATTGATTAAGAGCATACATAATCGATTAAACAATGTGATTTTTCAGAATTTCTCATTAACTAGAAAAACAGAAAATGTGACCGGCTACACCTATTCACCCCCTCTAGGTGTCTATAAGCCCTTATTATCCAACAAATGGTATTAGAGCTAGTATGAAAGTGCTACCTTAACCTCTTATATTGTTGATCCTAGGCATTTTTCACTATGGGTTCTACTAACCCTTTTAGCGGCAATGACTCATCCATCAATCGTCCTCCGATTTTCAGTGGCGAGGGGTACGCCTAGTAGAAAGTTAGAATGAGAATATTAATTGAGGATATTGACACAAATATTTGGGATGCCGTACAAAATGGCCCTTACACTCCACTACACTTAGTGGAAGGTGAAACCAAAGAAAAGCCAAAGAGCTTGTGGACAAATGATGAGAAATGAAAAGTACAACATAATTTGAATGCAAAAATCATCATCATGTCCACATTCTCTTATGACGAGTTATTTCATGTTTCACAATATAGTAGTGCCAAGGAAATGTGGAATACTTTACAAGTAACCCTTAAGGGCACTAATGAGGTCAAGCGAGCTAGATTGAATGCTTTCACACATGAATATGAGTTATTTCGCATGTTTCCAAATGAGTCAAATAGTGGTATGCAAAAGTGATTTACTCACATTGTTAACCATCTAGTTGCATTAGATAAAGTTTTTGGTAAAGGTGAATTAACTAACAAGGTTTTGAGATGTCTTGAGATGGTATGGCAACCTAAGGTGATGACTATCATTGAATCCAAGGATCTGGACTCGATGTCACTAGCAACAGTCTTTGGCAAGCTCCATGAAAACGAGATGGAATTAGGAGGCTTGACTTTGTATGAGGAATCAGACAAGAAGAAAATGGCATATCTCTCAAGGCCACAACGTCACAAATTCAAGAGGAGAGATACGATGACGAAGATTCTGATTCAGATATTGATGATGAGACCATGTCACTCCTAGTTAGAAAATTCAGGAAATTTATCAAGAGGAAAGGAGGACTATAAAGGTTTTAGAGAAAGGAGGCAAATGACTCAACCAACAAAGGCAAGAATCCCAAAGATCGCCTCACTTGCCATGAATGCGGTAAACGGCCCACATGAGATACCAATGCCTGAATTACCTCAAGAAGGTTGAAAATGACAAGAACAATATTTGGAACTTCAAATCAAAGAAAGCGTACATACTGTGGGATGTTCCCAAAGAGGATTCGACTTCTAGCACCTTAGAGGAGGAGGAATCAACAATATTGTGCCTAATGGTTCAAAATCAAAATTCTTGTGATTCAAGAAAGCAAGAAGAGACCAGTGAGGCATATTCTTCGAATCTATTTCTAGTTCTGAAAAATTCCATACTTATAATAAATTATATGGTGCATATGTCTAGTTGCATGAAGAATTGAATAAGTTAGCTAGAATAAATGTAGATAGAAAAATAGTGATCCTCATGCATGAAAATAAAATAATTGAAATGTAGAATTTTATTGATGAATTAAAATTAGAAAGTGAAACTCTTGATCTCATATATGCTAATGCTACTTGAAACTATTCTACTAAGTTAATTGAGATGTCTACTTGTGAAAGGTGCAAAATTTTGGAAAACGAAAATGTGTGCTTAAAACAGAAAATTGCAAGCTTCACAAGTAGTAGTCAAAACATGAATAATATTCTTGCTGCATATAGGAATGTAGGTAACTGTTCTGTTCTAGGTTTCAAGCATGTTAAGAAAAGGAAGTCGGACATGAAACAAGTAGTTTATTCCAAAAGGTTGCATCATAAATTACCTACTTGCTTTTATTGTGGAATATATGGACATACTTCTATTTCTTGTAATATAAGAATGCATGGTGTACAAAGGGGAAAATATATGTGGATTCAAAAGGGTCTAGTTCCCAAGGTTACTAACAAGAAGGGACCCAACACAAACTGGGTCCTAAAATTGGCAAGTAATGTTGTTTTGTAGGTGTACCTAAGAAAGTACGAACATCATTTGTATTTGGGTAGAGGATGTTCTAGGTGAAAGTGCAATGTGTCAAGAGAGCACTTAAGCTTGCCTATGTTTTGATGAAGACAAATGACTTAGTGAAAGCTTAAAGTCAACTCAAGAAATCAACATGCCAAAGATTCAAGAGCTTCATGTCTAGACTAGAGTCTTAGATGTGTCTTAGTTATTGAGTCTAAGTTAGATAAACCTATATGCAAATCTCACAAAGTCTAAAAACTATCATATCATTTACATGAGACATGTCATCTAATTTATTATATGTTCATGCATTAATCATACATGTTATTTGTGCATTTTAGGCATAACATAAAGGTAAAACATGTATAGTTGATTAGCATAACATATAGGTAGTTTACCAATTAACATCTTAACTGAGAATATGCCAGTTAATCGATTAAGTGAAGCTTTAATCGATTAACGTGAAAATAGTTTTTAACAGTTTCAATAGATAAATGAAAAACAAATTTTAGTTACTCTCTAACAGTCCATTAATCGATTAAAAGGCAACATAATCGATTAACTGGGTGCAAAACAACTTTTCTAAATAAATTGTATTTTCAACAGATTTCATATACGATTTAATACATTCATTCATTCATATTACAATTGGTAAGTTGTGTATTTTCCTGTTCAATGTATGTCATATAGGCAGAGAGAATTGCATGTGAGATAATATTATGCTGAGGGATTAACATGTCATCCATTGCATATTATCAAATGTGTTCATCATCCTATCTTGTTCTTGAATGATTCTTTCATTACTGTTTAGAGATTTCTTAAGGGTAGAAATTACATGTTCTTCATGATTTTGATCTTATACATGTTCATAGTAATTGTGAGATTTGTATAGGGTTTATAGCTTGTTCTTTCTTGTAATATTTGAGCTATTTTAGTGCTTCACATTACTCTGTTTTTTTGTGTTGTTTGTGTAACAAGG
This sequence comes from Lupinus angustifolius, assembly GCF_001865875.1. Taxonomy (NCBI): domain Eukaryota; kingdom Viridiplantae; phylum Streptophyta; class Magnoliopsida; order Fabales; family Fabaceae; genus Lupinus; species Lupinus angustifolius. Next base: position 134,842 of record NW_017727845.1, read on the forward strand.
AAAGTCGTCTCTTGGTGTCGTACCACCAAAGAGATCAGAGAGTCTTCACCAAGACTTGGAGGTCTTGAGTTTAGAGGGCTGGGGCTGGATGATAGGAAAGGTTTTCCTAGGCGATTGGGTAAGGTCAAACCAAGGTAGAGGTTTTGGGAACTCAAGAAGGTAGCGTTCAAGGTCTTGTAATTGGAAGTGTGTATGTATGACACATTGGTTTCAATTTTAGTGAAGAAAAAATCCCGGATCATAGGGGAGGACTGGATGTAGTTTTGCAGTGGACCGCAAAACGAACAAGTATAAAAACCTTGTTGCAGGTTGTTTCTTTCCCTTATCTCTTTACTGTTTTAAGTAGCTTTTAATTGCCTATTGTAGCTGATATTTTGAATATAGTATTACTGCCAAATAAAGATCATTTGTGTTCAAATATATCTGCTATATCATTTCT
>NW_017727845.1:135380-135733 GCF_001865875.1 Lupinus angustifolius
AATAGGTGTAGCAGTTAGAATAGCTGCTTTTCGAAACTCAACACTTAATGCTGAATCACCCCTAATTAATCGATTACAGGATGAAGATAATCGATTAATGCAACAGACTTAATCGATTAACAGAACAGGGATAATCGATTAACGTGACAGTCTTAATCGATTAAAACAGAAATAGTAAGCTTAGACAGATTCGATTAATTCCACAAAAGTTAACCGATAATGAAATGAATAACAGAGCTTACAAATTTTATCTGAGTATCAATCAGTATAGCACAAATACAGAATGTATCAATTAATTCTACTATACTAGATAATCGATTAAAAACAGTAAAGAGAGAGAGAGAGAGAAAAAT
>NW_017727845.1:135833-153757 GCF_001865875.1 Lupinus angustifolius
ACTATGTTGATTTGTTGGTGATCTTCAAGCTCTTATAAGCACAAGTTGTCCTCATCAAAACCATGACATATAAAGAGAGCTTTCCAAAGTGTTCCTCTTGACATGCACACTTTCACTATTCAACCCTCCCTTCTAGGTGTATTCTGTCACTGATATCTAACAAGTGGTATCAGAGCTAGTACGTCGTACTAGCTCAACCGTATTCACATGATCCGTTAGGGAAATTAAATGGGTTCCACCAACCCTTTTGGCGGTGATGCCGCATCCATTAACCGCCTTCCTGTATTCAGTAGCGAAGGATATGCCTACTGCAATGTTCGCATGAAAATCTTTATTGAGGCCATCGACTCGGATATTTGGGAATCCGTTGTCAATAGGCCCTTCGTTCCACAACATTTAGTGGACAATCAACCGAAAGAAAAGCCGAAAAGTCTATGGACATATGATGAATGCAAAAAGGTTCAGTACAACCTACGTGCTAAAAACATCATCACATCGGTCCTATCCTATGGTGAGTTCTTTCGGATTTCGCAGTGCCAAAGTACTAAAGAAATGTGGGACTCTTTACAAGTGACTCACGAAGGCACTAGCGAAGTCAAGCGTGCCAAGCTGAATGCCCTGACACATGAATATGAGTTATTTCGTATGTTACCAAATGAATCTATATGTAATATGCAAAAACGTTTTACTCATGTTGTAAATCATTTGGTCGCCCTTGATAAAACTTTTACTAATGGTGATTTGTCTAACAAAGTTTTGCGGTGTCTTAACAAGAGATGGAAACCAAAGGTAACTGCGATAATGGAATCAAAGAACTTAGACAACATGCCATTAACTACTCTGTTTGGGAAACTCCAAGAACATGAAATGGAGTTAGGACGCCTGACATTGAATGAGGAGTCAGATAAGAACGAAATCACACTCAAGGCAACAAGATTTCAAGAAGATCAAGAGAGTGAGGATCCTAGTTCAGATTCTGATTTCGATGAAGACTTGACTCTCCTTTTTGAAAAATTCAAGAAGTATCTCAAGAAGAAAGGAGGGATCAAGAATTTCAAGAAATAAGCCAAGAATTCCCAAAGAAGGCTTCACTTGCTATGAGTGTGAAAAATCAGGCCACATGAAGCATCAGTGCCCGAGCTACCTCAAGAAAGTTGAGAACAAAAAGAGCACTCCTCGGGACTTCAAGTCAAAGAAGGCCTACATCGTATGTGATACACCAGAGGAGGACACGACATCAAGCACCTCAGACGAAGAGGAGACAACCAAGCTATGCTTAATGGTCTGAACAGATGATGCTTGTTGCTCAAATTCAAAAGAGGTAAATGACGAGGTATATTCTAACACCTCATTTTCTTCATCTGATGATTAACCCTCTTATGAAGAATTATATAATGCTTATGTCGAAATGCATGAGGAATTAAAGAAAATGGTGAAAGTAAATATAGATAGAAAAAGATTTATCTCTTTGCATGAAAAGAAAATAAATGAAATGCAAAAGGAATTAGATGAGCTTAAACTTGAAAATGAAACTCTTGATCTTATCTATTCATGTGTCTCATGTGATTGCTCTAAAGATAAATTTTATCAATCAACTATCTGTGATTCTTGCGAGACTTTAAAAAATGAGAATTTTAAACTAAATGAAAAACTCGCAAAACTCACAGAGAGTCAAAACAATTTAGACACTATGCTTATCCAAACTAGAAATGTTGGTGACTATAACAGACTAGGATATATTCCCCCTAGGCGTAGGAGAAGACCACATAGGAGACCTATTAATCAGCCTAATAAGAAATATTTTAATAAAAAGGTTCCTACATGCTTTTATTGTGGCACACATGGCCATACTTCCTACTCCTGTTATATCAGGATGTATGGTATACCTAGTGGTGTATATGTTTGGATGAAAAGGGAGATAACTCCATGGTTACTAACAGAAAAGGACCCAACATAACTTGGGTACCGGAAAAAGGCAAGTAATCTATTTTGAAGGTATGGCTTCGAGCACATGGACATCATTGGTATCTTGATAGTGGCTGCTCGAGACATATGAAAGGAGATAGATCAAAATTCCTAGATCTATCGTTGCAAGAAAAAGGGTAAAGTTTATCGAGTCGTTAATAAATATTCAATGGAAGTAGAAGAGTCTGTAAATGTCCATTTTTACTAATCTTCTCCAAAAGAGAAGAGAAAGGCATTTTCTGATAATGTTGCAGGTGCTTTGGAAGAAGCATACTCTAAGGACATGGACCAGAACAAAGAAGAAGTAGTAGAGCAAATTGTCCAAGATGAGCATCAGGACTTGCCAATTGCGAGCTTCAACACCTATGGCGTCCGCTTGCTATCTAGACAAGGACTAAAAGGGAAAAGCTATCGAGGTAACCAATATCGTGGGATTATCGGCTCTTTATTGTACTTAACTACGAGTTACCCCGATATTATGTTTAGTGTATGTATGTGTGCTGGATTTCAAGCATGTCCTAAATCTCAAATGCAAACAACAAATTTGAAATCTTAGCTTAATAGAAGTATTAAACCTCACCTTTACCCATTTGTGCACCTCAATTCATCCAATCAGTTTCTCTATTTCCCAAGAAATCCCATTCCCATTTCCAAAACCCTAAGCTCTAGGTTCCCTTCCTTATCCTCATTCTCTTCTCATTACTCACGGTTTTAATCATCAGTGGAAAGAGGACGTCCGAAGAGGTTCAAGACAACTGCTCAACGCACTCGTAGGCCTCATAATGCTTCATCTTCAAATCCGAATGTGAGGCACGACCGAGGAGATCCCTACTACTCACTCATACTTCAGGAGACCCGGTTGTCCAAATTTCTAGGAAGGAAACCCACCTACAAACGGTGTGTTGATCTTACATGGATGGCGGAACAAAATTTTGAATTTCCGCAAGGTATGTAGGCTTAGGGAGCTGTAATGTTTTTGGAATTAACGGGTAATCTGTATCCCGCTTTGATTAGGGAATTTTACGCTAACTTCTGTTATATTGGTCTATGATTTCGGGAAATCTGTTTGAGATGGATAGTAGCATTTTTATGAATGTGGGTGGCTTATCCACTACTGGTGTTAGCCTAGGTGATTGTGAATGATTTGCTGATTTCGATGCTACTGAGGTATATAAGTCATGTCTGAGAGGTCCCCATCTATATGTCCAGGAAGAACTAACTAAAGCTGGCTCTTTATCAGTAGAAAATAGATTGCTTCACTATTTGATTGTGTATATCTTGATTAAGAGGAAGACTAATCACGCACAACCTACTATTAATGATCTGAAAATTATGTATGTTGTGAAGGAGAATATAATGGTTAATTAGCCTGAAGAAATTCTAAAGGTCATGTATAATGTCTCTACATCGCAATCCAAATTGCTGCCCTACAATATCTTTATATCGAGACTTATTGACTATCTGCATATTGACGTATCTGACACCATCGTCACATATACTTCTGACAAAGATCACCTTGTTGGTGAAAGCCTTAACCACAAAATGGGTATCTACAAGTATGGAAGTACTTGACAATACCAAGAATATTTTACTATAGTGGATTTGGAGCTATCTGATGATGAGGATCAGGCTGGTACATATCAGCCTAATGGAGAGACTCAGGGGGAGCCATCTGGAACAGCGCCGCAGGAATCATCCTTTGGATTGGCACAAAATGGGTTTTTTGAAACAAATTAGATGAATCTGGCTTAATTATTAGAAACAAGGCAAGATTACTAGCCAAGGGTTATAATAAAGATGAAGGAAATGGTTATGATGAAACCTATTCTCCCGTTGCAAGGTTAGAGGCTATTAGGATGCTTTTAGCTTTTGTTTCAATAATGAATTTCAAACTTTACCAAATGGATGTAAAAAGTGTATTCTTTAATGGATACATTCAATAAGAAGCATATGTGGGAAAACCCCCTAGTTTTGAACATTATAAGTATCCAAACCATGTCTTTAAGTTGAATAAGACACCTTATGGTTTGAAACAACCTTCCACAACTTGGTATGATAGACTTATTTCTTTTCTTTTACAAAAAAAGCTTTGTAAGGGGAAAAGTTGACACTACTCTTTTTATATCCAAATTTGAAAAATATATTTTGTTAGTTCAAATTTATGTAGATGATATAATTTTTGCTGCTACAAATGATTTCTTGTGCAATGAATTTTCTGATCTAATAAAGGGTGAGTTTGAGATGTCAATGATGGACGAATTGACATTTTTCCTTGGGCTGCAAATAAAAGAAATGAACAATGACATCTTTGTTCATCAATCTAAATATTGCAAGGAGCTTCTAAAAAAGGTTCAATATGGATAAATCCAATAAGGATTCAACTCCTATGGTATCATCTTGCTATCTAGACAAAGACGAGAAGGATAAGGCAATAGAGGTAACTAAATATCGAGGTATGATCGACTCATTATTGTATTTAAATTCATGCCGCCTCAATATAACGTTTAGTGTGTGTATGTGTGCTAGATATCAAGCCTCTACTATAGAATCACATTTTTCTATAATCAAACACATTATGAAATACTAAAAGGAACAATAAATATGGGACTTTGGTATCATAAGGATGCCTCACTTTATTTAATAGGCTACTCTTACTCCGACTTTGATGGGTGTAAATTGGATCAAAAGAGTACCAATAGTACTTGCCACCTATTAGGTAGTTCACTAGTTTCATGGCATAGTAAAAAGCAAGTTTGTGTTGTTTTGTCTATCGCCAAAGTGGAGTATATAGCCGATGGCGTATGTTGTGCGCAAATCCCTTGGATGAAGCAACAAATTTTAGACTATGGTCTAAAACTTGATAAGGTTTCTATCAAGTGAGACAAAACTAGCTCCATAAACCTATTAAAGAATCTCATCTTGCATTCTAGAACAAAGCATATAGAGATAGGGCATCATTTTCTTAGAGATTATGTGCATAAGAGTGATTGTTTTATTGGATTCGTTGAAACCTCAAGACAACTAGCCGATATATTCATCAAGCCCCTTCCTAGCGATTCATTCTTTGTCTTGCACAGAGAACTTGGCGTACATGATGAATTACATCTAAACGTTTTTGTGTTAGGTTAGTGATAATCTTCTTTTGTGATATTGTTATATGCCTTTATAATTTCTTGATTGAATTCATGTTTCTTGTACTTATTCGACTTCATAATGTTTTGGTTTTGTGTTAGTGTGTTTTTGAGTCTTTAGGGTAGGTTCTTTCTATTCATGTCCTAGAAAGTCTCAGAACAAATCTAAATTGTACTCAAATCTATGAAATCATTGCATTTAATCAATCATATAAGGGTAAATCGATTACTTGGGAAACGTTTTAATACTATTTATCAATTAATTAAGCCTTTTATCAATTAACTTGACCAATGTTGAGTTCCAAGGGAGACCATGACTAAGCCGTATACAAGAGTTAATCGATTAACAAACCCTTAATCGATTAAACCGGGAAATTTTTTAAATCGGTAATTGATTAAACATACCCTTAATCGATTAAATCAGGTGACAAAACATATTGAAGTATAGTTCTAAGTTCAGTTTCGTCAAAACCCCAACCTCATACATTTTGTCTTCTTCCCACAAATTTCATCTTCTTTCTTTTTCTTAACGTGAAATTCGAGCAACCCCAATCAGTTTCCATTCTTTCTCTTTACTTCTAACCTACCTATTTACTTTAAATCGGTTAACCTAACTTTTTCCCTCTTAAGAAACCCTAACCCTATTTTCCCAAATTGATTAATTAATCAATTATTTCATAAATCAAGTTGCAAAAATGAGTGAAGGAAGGCCTAAGAGAATAAAAACCACTACCAATCATATGCATAACGTGGAGGTTGGTGGATCTTCCTCTACACAAGCTGGAAGAAACTCTACAAGGAACGATCCCTACTATTCTCCAGCCCTCCAGGAAGCTAGAGTAGCTAAGTTCAATGGCCGGAAACAGACTTACATTCGGTATGCTGATATGGGTTGGATGGTGGAGCAAGGCTTCCAATTCCCTCATGGTTTCGAGGCTGAAAGGGTTAACATCTTCTTGGAACTACATGGTCATATCTATCTCTCTCTAGTTCAAGAACTTTATAGCCACTTGCAGTATAAGGATGGAAAATATGTTAGTGTTATGAATGGGAAACTATTTACTTTGGATGAGGGTTTATTTTTGGAGGTTGAAGGTCTAACTAGTGATGGATCTATGAAGAAGATCTTGCTCCTGACCTTGACACAGTTTTGATGAAGACACCAAGATCATAAAAAGAAGAAAAAGGAAGAAGACTATGAAGACATAGAAGTTTCAAGCTTCAATGAAATTACAGATTAAGTCTTCAATAGGTACTTCTATCCTTACACTCAATTTATATTTAGTAGAAATGCTCAAAGAATTCAAAACTATTTTTAAAAGACTTTGATAAGTCTTGAAATAATGTCAAAATTCTAAGTAATATGTTACTTGATCTGAGTAACCTGTTATTAGATCTGAGTAATAAGTTACCTGAACTGTATGACAGTTGGTAACAGGTTATTGGAACTGTGTAATAGGTTACATGACTAAGAAAATAGTTACAAAGCATAACTGACACTGAGTAACCGATTATTTGATTGAATTAATCGATTACTACTTTGGACAACATGTTTTGACAATCGATTATACTGTCGTGGCAATCAATTACACATAGCTGTTGGAAACCAAAATTTAAAATCTGAATGAAAAATTATCATCCAAAGTGAATGGGTTTCATTCCAATAATGTCCCATCTTCCTGGAAGGGTATCATGATTGACTGGAAGCCTATTTAAAGGTGTTGAAACATCCAATTCAACATAACAATTGATACACGAAATTTTTACAACTTAGTAAAACAAATTTCTGCACTCCCTTGCAACTTTGATTTTAATCTTTCAGATTTTTCTGAAGTTGCTTGAAGTGCTAAGTTCTATAGTTTTCAAACATATTAGAGAATTTTTTACTAAGTATGTTGAGAGCAAAAGAACTACAATTAATAACAATTGTCAAATACTTGTAAAGGCACTCATGCCATTGATTTCATTCTTCATCTTGTTGTAATACCTATCATCATAAGGGTGTGGTGAGATGGGGAAAAGAGTTAATTTGGAAAGGTTTTTTTCCAAGGGTAGATAATTGTGAGTGTTTAAGGTACAACGGCCTCGAGGAGAGAAATTGTAATTGCAAATTAAAGTATCTAGGTCTTGTATGGCAAGAGTACTAGATGTAACCTTTGGTGGACAAGAAGGTGAACCAATATAAAATTCTCTTTGTACTCTTCTTCTACTCTCTTCTTATGCTTTCATTTTGGTTTTAACTTGGTTGATTTCTGCAACTATTATCCGCTGCACAAATACTTTGATATCTTAGTAGAAAAATCGACCATTTCTCCCATCAACTAATTCACTCTCCTCTTAGTTGCCATCTAATTCTTACAATTGGTACTAGAGCTTTTTTTGGGTAAATTACTCTCAAACTGATCCTACTTCATAGATGGCCTCAAGATCATTTTTGGATGATGGTTCCAACATCAATCCCCCTCCAAGCTTTGTTGGAGAATGCTACGATTTCTACAATGTCAGAATGAGAATCTTTTTAGAGTCTCAATACTTGGATATATGGAATGTGATTGAGGAAGGACCCTATGAACCTTTCACTATTGTTAATAGTGTAAGGAAAGTTAAGCCAAAATCCTCTTGGAATGGTAAAGATAAAAAGAATGTACAATATGATCTTGAAGCCATAACCATTCTCACTTCAGCCCTAAGTATTGACAAGTCTTTTAGAGTATCAAATTGCATTTATGCTAAGGAGATGTGAGATAATCTAGAAACCACTCATGAAAGAACCGAGGAGGTGAAAAAGTCTAGACTTAATATCCTCTCCCAGGAGTATGAAATGTTTCGTATGAAGCATGGAAAGAAAATACTAGATCTCCAAAAGAGATTTACTCACCTCACAAATCATCTGATTGCACTTGGTTAGGTACTATCAAATAGTGACTTGGACTTGAAAGTTCTAAGATCACATACAAGACAATGGTAACCCAAGGAGACAAACATCTCCGAAAAGAAAAGTCAATCAATGATGTCTTTGGCTGCTCTCTTTGGAAAGTTGGAAGAACACGAGTTGGAACTAAGCCAACTTGAACATCATGAAGAGCAAGAGAGGAAGAGAAAGAATATTTCTCTTAAAGCAAAAGTAGAGGTGTATGAATCCTAGGCATATGAATCAGAAAAGGAAGACATGCAAGATATGAGAATGTCGGTGAAGAAGTTCAGCAAGTTACTAAAAAGAAACAAAGGTGGTAAGGCTGGAAAATCAAGAAGATTCACCAATAGAAATGAAGTTTCCACTTCAAACCAAAACTTCAATTTTTTTGAATGTGGAAAACCTGGTCATATGAAGATGGACTGTCCTACGCTAAGAAAAATTCTTTCAAGACCAAACCTGAAAAGAAGACCAGTAGACGTGATTACATTGCATGGGATGATAATGACACAAGTTCCACTTTAGAACCAGAGAATGAAGAGCCAGATCATCTCTCCCTATGGCGTCTCATCATTCTGATGATGAGGAGGTAAGTGAAACTAAACCTTTAGATAAGCCATCATTTTCTGAATTACAAAATGCTTTTAATGATTTGCATAGTGAATATGTCAAACTCACCAAAATATGTTTTAAACAAAAGAATGAGATTGACGCATTCCAAAATAAACCTTGTTGTTGTTGTTGTTGTCCAAGGTGTATTACTCTTGAAATTAATATTTCTACTTTGAGTCTTGAACTCAGTAGTTTATACAAGAGTAGTATAAACTTGGATAACATGCTGAAAATGCAAAGACACTCCACCGATCGTAGAGGTCTCGGTTTTTCCGAACCTTCGTTATATAAGAAGAAGGAAGTGTCTACAAAAATAAATTTTCAAAAGCAAAGTATCCATACTCATCACATCAACCCAACTACACTTACTGTCAAAATCATGGGCATACACCTAATACTTGCATGATTAGAAAATATGGTGTACCCCTGAGACGTTTTGAATGGGTAGAGAAAGGTGCTAACCCTGCAGGACCCAAACTGGATTGGGTACCTAATATTACTTGATCTGTTTTGCAGGAATATTTGGGAGCGGCCAATGATTTATGTTAATTGGATAGCGGCTGTTGAAAACAAATGACGAACAACAAAGGAATGTTTTATATCCTTACTCAAAGGGACAAACGCTACGTCACATATGGTGACAACAATAAGGGAAGAATTCTCGGAGTTGGTATAGTCGGAAAGCCACCTTCTACTACAATAGAAGGAGTTCTATATGTTGAGGGACTCAAGCACAACTTACTGAGTATAAGTGAGCTTTGTGACAAAGGGTTCCATGTGGCATTCTACCCCAACAACTGTATCATTGATAGTAAGGTATCCCAAAATTCGATACTTATTGGTAAGAGAATAAATAATATCTATATGATTACTTTAAATGATTCTTTTCTTCCCATTAAATGTTTAGCTATAAATGATCATGTATATGGATCATTTGAATAAACTGATCAAGAAACATTTAGTTGTTCCTTTGCCTAATATGAAGATTGTTAAAGACAAACTATGTGAAAGTGCAAAGAGTCAAGACCTGCACGTTTAATGCTAACCGAAGTTTTGATGAAGCAAATGGACATACAAGAAAGCTTGAAGATCGTAGAACAAACAACAAGCCGAAGACTCATAGGTTGCATCTATAGACTTAGGATGTTATTATATGTACTTGTATTATAAGTCTTAAGATGATTGCCTTAGATTGAGTCTAGGTTAGGTAAACCTAGATGAAAAGTCTCACAAGAACTAATATTGAACAAGATTAAAATTGAGACATAACATCTAGATATCTTATGATAAGTAGGCTCATGCATACACATCCATAGTCATATGCATTAAAGGTATTATATTTTGAAAAGCTATGTATTGCATGTGCATATCATATAGGTAGTTTACCATACATCAAGGAAATCTTTTATAAGTCAGTATAATTGCTTAAGCATTTTGTGTAATCGATCATCTAGAATTCACTTACTAACTGATCTGATGTTGTTAGCATGTTAGTCGATTAAGACGTAACAAAAAACTGATTTTAACATCCCCTTAATCGATTAAGTGGATGAATAATCTATTAATATCAATATCAGTAGGATTAGTATAAATGCTGTAATTCTTGCCAATGTGGCATAACTTGCCTATTTCGAAAGTTGTTAGAGAGCATACATTTTCATAGTTTGTATTACAGGGAGAAAGTGCATTTAGAAAACCTAGGGAGTGAAAGCATTCTGAATTATGATTAGAGATTAATATCATTGCATGTTGTCTCTAGTTTTCTGTGCATTGAATTCTTGCATTCAGTTCTTGATTTCTTTGAGAGATTTGTGAGGAAAATCTTTTCCTGAAAAGATTGTGAATCAATTTTGGAAAACCTAATCCATTAAATTTCATTTAGAATTAGGTTCTTGTGGATTTTCTGTTTTATGTTTTAGATTGAGTCTTCAATTGTTGAATCCGAGTATTAAGTACTTAAGTTTGTTGGGTACCAATAAGGTATGATTACACCTAGAGGGGGGTGAATAGGTGTCGCGGATCACCAGTCCCGTTTTTCCGATATTTGAGTAGAATAAAAAGCTGCTTAGTTAATCGATTATCAACAGGGTTAATCAATTAAAGACAATTCACTTAATCGATTATTATCAGAACGTTAATCAAATATCCTGATTGTTTTACTTTGAAAATTAGTTTTCTCGCTTCGTAAAAACCATGATAATTCTTGATCTTTACTATCCTAAGATTGATTCTTAACTAACAACAAAATAACACAACAAGCAATTAATCACAATAATCTACTCAAAACAGAAGGCAATAAAGACAAAATTATAAAGAGATAGGGATAGAGAAAGTGTGCTCGAAGATTTTTATCCTGGTTCGTTTGGGGTCCACTGCAAACTACATCCAGGCCTCCCAGTTGATCTAGAAGATTTTTCTTCACTAATCAGAAATTTAATGTACAACCACACTTCCAATTCAACGAGACAGAAAACTTCCTTCTTGAAACCGATGAGCCACAAAACCCGTTTTGACCCCTTATCTACGCCTACTTGGATACCACATCGTTCGCGCAATTTGGCCCTAGCCGAAACTCTTGCTCGAATCAAGAGTTTCTATCTAATGAAGACTCCTAATTCTCAACCTGTGATGATACCACACATCATGAGAATTCTCTTCAAATTTCAGAACTTTCGTCAAGTTACTTTGCACACTAGAATGTGCATATTACAACTCTAAATTCGGCTTAATCACCCATGACATAAAGATCTCACAAACACAACCATAAGACCTAATTATGAAATCATGCAAGGATTGTTTTCAATTGAATGAAAAATGGTTTTGCACAATGAAAATATTTTTCTCTCTTTTCTCTCTATTTTCTCTTTTCACTCTTGAAGCTCATGCAAGAAAACTCAAAGATACATCAAGATAGCTTTGAAACTTTTTAGCATAGTGAACCTTTGATTCTTTTTCTCAGATATTTTTTTCGTTATTGCTTTATGTAGGTGAAGAGAAAACTGTTTTTAAAAACAGAATGGATTATGTTTCAAAATAAAAGAATTAGCTCATAACTGATATAGCAAATATTAATCGATTAAATTGTCATGTTAATCGATTAACGGGTTTTTGAAAACAGATTTTCAGTTATGGCTTAATCAATTAAAAGATTACTTAATCGATTAATAAATAGAAATCATGGGAGGTTATTAGCTACTGTAACTCCATTTAATCGATTATGACTTTCCTTAAACAATTAAGGATTTCACCAGGACTTAATTGATTACAAACTGGGTTAATCGACTAAAATCGTTAAAAATGGTTTTCAATTTTAAATGGTAAACACCCTATATGATGAATGATCATGCAATCATGATTTTAGAAATGATTAAACCTTTATGCATAAGATCATGTATGCTAAATGCAAATGCATGAGTGTTAATTATCATATATTTATATGTTGATGTTATGCCTCATTTTATGTGATTTTTATTTTAGACTCTTTGTGAGACACTTCCATCTTGGGTTTACCTACCCTAAGACTTAATACTAGGCAATCATCTTAGGACTCTAGAATGTAAAAAACAATCCTAGATTCTATGACAATGACCTTGAGTTCTTGGTATGTTGTTTGTTGAGATGTCCAAGTCTTCAAGCTTCTATGTAAGATCTTGTCTTCATCATAACTTCGTAGGTCGGTTATAATGGTATCCTTTGACTATTTGTCATTTCAACCCCCCCTTCTTGATGATGACAAACACTGAAAAAATTCCTTGTTTGATGAGTTGAAGTTGGACTGAATATGTTTGCATAGTGTTGAATTAGAATGCGTTGCTCCCCCTCACTTTATTCTTCCCCTCAAACCATGTAAGAGGTAATGCTAGGGTAGCAACATGATTACTTTGCGGAAGCTCATTTCAACCTGAAAAATAGCTCAAACAACACCTTTCTCCCCCTTTTGGCATGATCAAGAAGCTATGACAGATTATGATATTAAAAGCCAAAAGTAAGGAAAGATAAACAAATAACTGGTCTTAATCGATTAATTAATCTAGGATAATCGATTAAGCAGCTTAAAAAACTTGAACATGTGCACATAGTTTAGGTTTAATCGATTATAATATGGACTTAATCGATTATTTAGTAATAAAAACAGATTATGGCAGAATTGATTGCGAGATTTACCAAGTTGTGAAAATTCAACATGAAATCCATAGGATGATCAACGATAATGATGTAGCAATATTCAGAATATATCAACCATTCAACATAAGCTAGGCACAATAGATAACATCACAGGATAACGCAATAACTTGCAAACGTAATCCAAATTAACATCAAAGTTTTATAGCATATAAAAGTAAGTGCAACAAACGAGTACAAATTGTTCAAAATAGAAAGTACAGCAAAATACAACTATAACATACGCATCACCAAAATATAGTCACCAAAAAATAGTAACCACACACCCTAGACACACACTAGAAATTCCTATCTAGGCTAATCTTGTGTAGGTGGTGATGGAGATGAGCCACGGGTAGCACATACTATGAAAATGATACGTTCTAGATCCTCGGAAAGCCTCTTCTGATGCTGCTGAAATTCAGCAGCCATGGAATCCCTCATACTCTGAAAATGTCCATCTATACGTGCATTGATGCGCTTTTCCATCGCATCCAAGTGAGCAAGCCCAAACGATGGTTCTTGAGGCTCAGCAAATGCCTTGGCAAGTGGTTGCTCAGGAATGGACTCACTGGGACTTGCAACATTATCTTCAGGTGGAGTATCCTCATTCACACTGGCAGTATGGTCTTCTTGATATTTCCATTTATTATCAAATTTATAGATGCCCATTTTGTGAATAAGGTTATCACCAACAAGATGCTCACGGGAGTTAGTCATGATAGTGTCCACATGAGTGGTGTCAATCTCATAATAATCATTGATACGAGAGATGAATATTCCATAAGCGAGCAATCTTAATGAAGATGAAGCTATGCCATGCATAACTTTGAGAATCTCCAAAGGCCAATTAACTGAAATGCCTTCCCGAATGGCGAACATCAGTTTCAGATTGTTGATGGAGGGTTGAGCATGGTTAGTATTTCTCTGAACCAATATGTATGCAATCAAATAGTGTAAGAGCCGGTTTTCCATAGAAAATGACCCAGGCTTAGTTAATTCCCCTTTGCACAAATAGGTGAGGTCCTATCAAACATGATTTGTACATTTCAATAGCATCGAATGAGTCCCATGACTCATTGTTGCAATCACCTAGTATAGTTCCATCACATTCAAGACCTCCAACATCCAAAAATAAATCTTCGTCCATAACAATCATCTTCCCCTTTACCATTGTTGAATACACCTCATCCTTATACCTAAAATTGCTATAAAATTCTCTAATGAGTGAAGGATACATCTTACCTTTCAATTCCACGAATTTGTTAACTCCTTGGGTCTCCAACATATGTAGGAATTGAAAGCCTTGAGTATCAAGCCATTCTACATCCGCATACCGAATGTAGGTTTGCTTACGACCTTGAAACTTAGCCTATCTAGCTTCTTGAAGAATGGGAGATTAGTAAGGGTCTTCACGACTCTTTCGTCCTCCTTGAGTCGAGGAAGAGCCTTTTTCTCCGCGGCTAGCACGTTTTGCTGTGTGCTTCACTCTCATGCTCCTTGGTTCACTCATCTTGTAGGTATAATAGTTATTTAATCGATTTGATAATCGATTTTTCGAATTTGAGGTTTAGGGTTTCTTAAGAGGGGAAAACGGTGAAATACAAATTGGGTGGAGATTTAAGGTTTTAGAGAGATGGAACTTATAAGGTAGGAACCGAATTTGCTAATGAACTCTTGAGGAACACTCAATTTTGGGAAAAGATCCAGAAGGGGGAAGCAAACAGGATTACGGTTCTAAGTGAGAAATGACCCAGAAACGTCATTTTAATCTCATACAACACTGCCGTTAATCGATTATCTCTAGTAGCTTAATCGATTAACCAACATAATGATTTTCAAAATTGAAATTTTGGAGCCCAGGTAATCAATTGAGTTTAGGCATTAAGCGATTAATCAGAAGATAATTTTCTGATTTTCAAAAGATTGAACTCAGGTAATCGATTAAAATTGGTGTTAATTGATTACGTTGCGAGATGAAAATTTATTTTGGCTTCTGTAACTCAAATTAATCGATTAAGGCAGAGAACAATTGATTATTGACAACACTTATCACAGATTTAAGTACAGTTTATATATATCTAGAGTATGAGTAGAGTTCTTCTATTGCTATGACATAAACCTAAAGGATTTTGACACACTAAGAGAGCCTAAAAAATTCATGAAGATAATTTAAAAAAGGAAACATGCATTCATAACATGTATCATTCATAAGCATATAACAAAGATCAAGCAAAGGCACATAAGAACTCTAGGCAAGTTAGTTTAGATATTTTTCATGAAGTATGCCAAGTTCTCTGCGTAAGAAAAAGAATGTATCCCGTGGAAGGGGCTTGATGCAAATATCTGCTAATTGCTTCGAGGTTTCAACAAATTCAAGCATGCAATCACCTTTTTCTACATGATCTCTTAAAAAGTAATGTTGAATCTCTATATGCTTAGTTTTAGAATACAGAATTGGGTTTTTCGATAGATTTATGGCACTAGTATTATCGCATTTTATAGGAATTTTAACTAGTTTTAAGCCAAAGTCTGATAGTTGCTGCTTCATCCATAGAATCTGAGCGCAACACACGCATGCGACAATATATTCTGCTTCGGCGGTAGATAAAGCAACACAAACTTGCATGAAAAACAAATCATTAAAATGTAAAAAGAGTTAGATGAATTAAAACTAGGAAATGAAACCTTAGACTTAATCTACTCTTGTAGCTCATGTAATTGCTCGAAATATAATTTATGTCAAGCTATTGTATGCAATACTTGCGAGACGTTGCAAATCAAAATTCAAATGTAAAAGAAAACCTCGCAAATCTTACATACAGTAGATTTAACCTTGACACTTTACTTGCTGAATCTATAAATCCTAGTAACCAAATGGGATTAGGTTATAAACCCCAAACTAGCAAGAAAAGACCGTATACGAAACCTGTAGTCCATAATCGTAAAAAGTCACATACTCACACGCCTACTTGTTTCTAGTGCGGCACTTATGGCTATACTACCACTTCATGTTATATTAGAAAATATGGTGTGCCCGATGGTTCTTATATTTGGATGAAGAAGGGACATTGTACCATGGTTACTAACATAAAGGGACCCAATATCATTTGGGTACCTAAAAAAGTATAGTAATTTGTTTTGCAAGTATGCCTACGAACACAGGGATATCATTAGTATTTAGATAGAGGGTGTTTGAGGCATATGACAGGTGACAGATCGAAATTCCTAAATCTATCACTCAAAGAAAAAGGGTATGTCACTTATGGAGACAACAATCAAGGGAAGATACTTGGAGTTGGAACTATTGGTAATACTTCTCAAGCTGTGATCGAGAACATGCTCTATGTGGAAGGCTTGGAGCACAACTTATAAAGCATCAACCAATTGTGCGATAAAGGTAACAAAGTATCTCTAGACTCTGATTGTTGCATTATTCGTGATAGTATATCTAATAATGTTAAGTTTGTTGGTCATCGTATAAATAACATATACATGGTTAATTTGGAGGATGTCACTACATTGTTCTCAAAATGTTTTATCTCTAGAGAGAATGACATCTGGATTTGGCATAGGCACGTTGTGCATATACATATTAAACACTTAGATAAATTGTCACCTCATCATTTAGTTGTTGGTCTACGTAAACTAAATTTCAAATCTAAAGAAGCTTACGACACTTGCCAAAAGTGTAAGCAAGTTAAGAACTCATTTGCGTCTAAAAATGTGATCTCCACAACTAGGCCTTTGGAGCTTCTCCATATGGACTTGTTTGGAACATCACAATCATGAGTTTCGGAGGTAGTTATTATTCTTTGCTAATTGTAGATGATTTTTCTAGGTTTACATGGATGCTGTTCGTTTATGCTAAAACGACACATTCAAATCTTTTAAAAGCCCTGCTAAGCAAATCCAAAACAAACTTAACCTGAAAATTGTATATATACGAAGTGACCATGGTGGTGAGTTTAAGAACCACCTGTTCGACATGTTTTGCGATAAACATGGTATCATGCCCCAATACTCGGTTCCTAGAACTCCTCAACAAAAATGGAGTTGTTGAGAGGAAAAATCACGTATTAGAGTGGCTAGCCAGGACTATGCTTAATGAAAGCAAAGTGCCTAAATACTTTTGGGCCGATGTTGTACATACGGCTTGCTATGTCATAAATTGTGTACTTTTTAGGCCTAAATTGTTAAAAACTCCTTCTGAGTTATTGAGTGGTCGAAAACCTGATATATCTCATCTTCATGCCTTTGGATGCAAGTGTTTTATTTTAAACAATGGAAAACAAGCTTTAGGAAAATTTGATTCAAAGGTTGATGCGAGTATATTTTTAGGGTATTCGATGCATAGTAAGACATTTAGATTTTTTAATAAATACACTATGATTGTAGAAGAATCGATCCATGTACATTTTGACGAATCTTCTCCAAAAGAGAAGAGAAAGGTTTTGTCTAGTGATGTTACAAGTGCTTTGGAAGAAGCATACATTAAGGACTTGGAAAAGGACAAAGAAGATAAGGATGATCAAGAAGTCAATAAGGACCATCATGACTTGTCGAGGACGTGAAAAACCAAGAAAGACCATTCACTTGATAAAGTATTAGGTGATATCTCTACGGGGGTGGTAACCTGTAGTTCTTTTTGTGTAATTTTTATAAATTTGTTGATGTCGTATACAAATAGAGCCTAAGACCATAGATGAGGCCATAGAGGATGTGCACTGGGATATAGCTATGCAAGAAGAGCTAAACTAGTTTGAGCGTAATAATGTGTGGGACTTGGTCCCCAAACCAAAAGGCCATCCAATAATTGGCACTAAATGGTGTTAGGTATCAGTGGCTAAAATACACCTAGAAGGGGGGGGGGGTGAATAGGTGTAGCGGTCAGAGTATCCGCTCTTTGAAAACAACAAATAATGCTGAAATAACCCTAGATTAACCAATTAACAGAACACAAATAATCGATTAACGCAATCACTTTAATCGATTAAAACAGCTCAGAATTTACAGACAGATTTAGTTTCTCGTACGACAATCAACCGAGATTGAAACGAATATACAGAGCTTACAAAAATATCAGAGTTACACCAGTATAGTATAGAAACAGAATATAGCAATTAACACAACTATACAAA
>NW_017727845.1:153857-165246 GCF_001865875.1 Lupinus angustifolius
TTCCTCATCCTCATCCTCTTCCTCATCTTCATCCTAATCCTCATCCTCTTCCTCATCTTCATCCTCATCCTCTTCCTCTTCCTCATCTTCATCCTCATCCTCGTCCTATCGTCATCCTCATCCTATCCTTATCCTCATTCTCATCCTCATCCTATCTTCATCCTCGTTCTCAACCTATCCTCGTCCTCATCCTCCTCCTCATCCTATCCTCATTCTCCTCCTCCTCCTATCCTCATCCGCAACCTCATCCTCATCCTATCCTCATCGTCATCCTCATCCTCATCCCGATCTTATCCACATCCTCATCCTAATGCTCTTCCACATCCTCATCCTCATCCTCATCCTCATTCTCGTCCTCCTCCTATCCTCATCATCGTCCTCATCCTCTTGGTCATCCTCATCCTATCCTCATCCTCTTCCACATTCTCATCCTCATCCTATCCTCATCCTCATCCTCGTCCTCATCCTCATCCTCATCCTCCTCCTATCCTCATCCTCATCCTTCTCCTATCCTTATCCTCGTCCTCGTCCTCATCCCCATCCTCATCCTTATCCTATCCTCTTCCTCGTCGTCATCCTCATCCCGATTCTATCCTCATCCTTATCCTCATCCTACTGTCATCCTCATCCTATCCTCATCCTCGTCCTCATCCTATCCTCATCCTCATTCTTGTCCTCATCCTAACCTCATCCTCCTCCTCATCCTATCCTCATCCACATTCTCGTCCTCATCCTATCCTCATCCTTGCTTCATTAAGGCAACACGAGTGCCTCATGAAATCCCTGATTCATTATGGCAACATGGGTACCTCAACAAATCCCTAGTTCGTTATCGCAACATGCGTGCTTCAGCAAATCCCTGGTTCATTATGGCAACATGGGTGCCTTAACAAATCCCTAGTTCATTATGGCAACGTGTGTGGCTCAACAAATCCCTGGTTCATTATGGTAACATGGTTGCCTCAACAAATCCCTAGATCATTATGGCAACAAGGATGCCTCTGCAAATCCCTGGTTCCTTCTGGCAACACGGGTGCTTCAACAAATCCCTGGTTATTTGCGACAACAAGGGTGTATCAACAAATCCCTTGTTCTTTATGGCACCACTTGTGCCTCAGCAAAAACCTAGTTCTTTATGGCAGCATAGGTGCCTCAGCAAATCCTTGGTTCATTATGGCAACACGGGTGTCTCAGCAAATCCCTAGTTCATTATGTGAACACGGATGCCTCACAAATCCCTGGTTCGTTGTGGCCACACGTGTGACTCAACAAATCCCGAGATCATTATGGTAACATGGGTGCCCCCTTAAATTCCTAGTTAATTATGACAACACGAGTGCTTCCACAAATCCATGATTCATTATGCCAACACGTCTGCCTCAGCAAATCCCTCATAGATTATGGCAACATGGGTGCCTCAGTAAACCCCATGTTCTTTAGGCAATACAGGTGCTTCAACAAGTCAATGGTTCATTATGGAAATATAGGTGCCTCAGCAAATCCCTAGTGCATTATGGCAACAGGGGTGCCTCAACAAATCCCTGATTCATTATGGCATCACGGGTGCCTCAAGAAATCCATGCTTCATTAAGGCAACACGAGTGCCTCATGAAATCCCTGATTCATTATGGCAACATGGGTACCTCAACAAATCCCTAGTTCGTTATCGCAACATGCGTGCTTCAGCAAATCCCTGGTTCATTATGGCAACATGGGTGCCTTAACAAATCCCTAGTTCATTATGGCAACGTGTGTGGCTCAACAAATCCCTGGTTCATTATGGTAACATGGTTGCCTCAACAAATCCCTAGATCATTATGGCAACAAGGATGCCTCTGCAAATCCCTGGTTCCTTCTGGCAACACGGGTGCTTCAACAAATCCCTGGTTATTTGCGACAACAAGGGTGTATCAACAAATCCCTTGTTCTTTATGGCACCACTTGTGCCTCAGCAAAAACCTAGTTCTTTATGGCAGCATAGGTGCCTCAGCAAATCCTTGGTTCATTATGGCAACACGGGTGTCTCAGCAAATCCCTAGTTCATTATGTGAACACGGATGCCTCACAAATCCCTGGTTCGTTGTGGCCACACGTGTGACTCAACAAATCCCGAGATCATTATGGTAACATGGGTGCCCCCTTAAATTCCTAGTTAATTATGACAACACGAGTGCTTCCACAAATCCATGATTCATTATGCCAACACGTCTGCCTCAGCAAATCCCTCATAGATTATGGCAACATGGGTGCCTCAGTAAACCCCATGTTCTTTAGGCAATACAGGTGCTTCAACAAGTCAATGGTTCATTATGGAAATATAGGTGCCTCAGCAAATCCCTAGTGCATTATGGCAACAGGGGTGCCTCAACAAATCCCTGATTCATTATGGCATCACGGGTGCCTCAAGAAATCCATGCTTCATTAAGGCAACACGAGTGCCTCATGAAATCCCTGATTCATTATGGCAACATGGGTACCTCAACAAATCCCTAGTTCGTTATCGCAACATGCGTGCTTCAGCAAATCCCTGGTTCATTATGGCAACATGGGTGCCTTAACAAATCCCTAGTTCATTATGGCAACGTGTGTGGCTCAACAAATCCCTGGTTCATTATGGTAACATGGTTGCCTCAACAAATCCCTAGATCATTATGGCAACAAGGATGCCTCTGCAAATCCCTGGTTCCTTCTGGCAACACGGGTGCTTCAACAAATCCCTGGTTATTTGCGACAACAAGGGTGTATCAACAAATCCCTTGTTCTTTATGGCACCACTTGTGCCTCAGCAAAAACCTAGTTCTTTATGGCAGCATAGGTGCCTCAGCAAATCCTTGGTTCATTATGGCAACACGGGTGTCTCAGCAAATCCCTAGTTCATTATGTGAACACGGATGCCTCACAAATCCCTGGTTCGTTGTGGCCACACGTGTGACTCAACAAATCCCGAGATCATTATGGTAACATGGGTGCCCCCTTAAATTCCTAGTTAATTATGACAACACGAGTGCTTCCACAAATCCATGATTCATTATGCCAACACGTCTGCCTCAGCAAATCCCTCATAGATTATGGCAACATGGGTGCCTCAGTAAACCCCATGTTCTTTAGGCAATACAGGTGCTTCAACAAGTCAATGGTTCATTATGGAAATATAGGTGCCTCAGCAAATCCCTAGTGCATTATGGCAACAGGGGTGCCTCAACAAATCCCTGATTCATTATGGCATCACGGGTGCCTCAAGAAATCCATGCTTCATTAAGGCAACACGAGTGCCTCATGAAATCCCTGATTCATTATGGCAACATGGGTACCTCAACAAATCCCTAGTTCGTTATCGCAACATGCGTGCTTCAGCAAATCCCTGGTTCATTATGGCAACATGGGTGCCTTAACAAATCCCTAGTTCATTATGGCAACGTGTGTGGCTCAACAAATCCCTGGTTCATTATGGTAACATGGTTGCCTCAACAAATCCCTAGATCATTATGGCAACAAGGATGCCTCTGCAAATCCCTGGTTCCTTCTGGCAACACGGGTGCTTCAACAAATCCCTGGTTATTTGCGACAACAAGGGTGTATCAACAAATCCCTTGTTCTTTATGGCACCACTTGTGCCTCAGCAAAAACCTAGTTCTTTATGGCAGCATAGGTGCCTCAGCAAATCCTTGGTTCATTATGGCAACACGGGTGTCTCAGCAAATCCCTAGTTCATTATGTGAACACGGATGCCTCACAAATCCCTGGTTCGTTGTGGCCACACGTGTGACTCAACAAATCCCGAGATCATTATGGTAACATGGGTGCCCCCTTAAATTCCTAGTTAATTATGACAACACGAGTGCTTCCACAAATCCATGATTCATTATGCCAACACGTCTGCCTCAGCAAATCCCTCATAGATTATGGCAACATGGGTGCCTCAGTAAACCCCATGTTCTTTAGGCAATACAGGTGCTTCAACAAGTCAATGGTTCATTATGGAAATATAGGTGCCTCAGCAAATCCCTAGTGCATTATGGCAACAGGGGTGCCTCAACAAATCCCTGATTCATTATGGCATCACGGGTGCCTCAAGAAATCCATGCTTCATTAAGGCAACACGAGTGCCTCATGAAATCCCTGATTCATTATGGCAACATGGGTACCTCAACAAATCCCTAGTTCGTTATCGCAACATGCGTGCTTCAGCAAATCCCTGGTTCATTATGGCAACATGGGTGCCTTAACAAATCCCTAGTTCATTATGGCAACGTGTGTGGCTCAACAAATCCCTGGTTCATTATGGTAACATGGTTGCCTCAACAAATCCCTAGATCATTATGGCAACAAGGATGCCTCTGCAAATCCCTGGTTCCTTCTGGCAACACGGGTGCTTCAACAAATCCCTGGTTATTTGCGACAACAAGGGTGTATCAACAAATCCCTTGTTCTTTATGGCACCACTTGTGCCTCAGCAAAAACCTAGTTCTTTATGGCAGCATAGGTGCCTCAGCAAATCCTTGGTTCATTATGGCAACACGGGTGTCTCAGCAAATCCCTAGTTCATTATGTGAACACGGATGCCTCACAAATCCCTGGTTCGTTGTGGCCACACGTGTGACTCAACAAATCCCGAGATCATTATGGTAACATGGGTGCCCCCTTAAATTCCTAGTTAATTATGACAACACGAGTGCTTCCACAAATCCATGATTCATTATGCCAACACGTCTGCCTCAGCAAATCCCTCATAGATTATGGCAACATGGGTGCCTCAGTAAACCCCATGTTCTTTAGGCAATACAGGTGCTTCAACAAGTCAATGGTTCATTATGGAAATATAGGTGCCTCAGCAAATCCCTAGTGCATTATGGCAACAGGGGTGCCTCAACAAATCCCTGATTCATTATGGCATCACGGGTGCCTCAAGAAATCCATGCTTCATTAAGGCAACACGAGTGGCTCATCAAATCCCTGATTCATTATGGCAACATGGGTACCTCAACAAATCCCTTGTTCGTTATCGCAACATGCGTGCTTCAGCAAATCCCTGGTTCATTATGGCAACATGGGTGCCTTAACAAATCCCTAGTTCATTATGGCAACGTGTGTGGCTCAACAAATCCCTGGTTCATTATGGTAACATGGTTGCCTCAACAAATCCCTAGATCATTATGGCAACAAGGATGCCTCTGCAAATCCCTGGTTCCTTCTGGCAACACGGGTGCTTCAACAAATCCCTGGTTATTTGCGACAACAAGGGTGTATCAACAAATCCCTTGTTCTTTATGGCACCACTTGTGCCTCAGCAAAAACCTAGTTCTTTATGGCAGCATAGGTGCCTCAGCAAATCCTTGGTTCATTATGGCAACACGGGTGTCTCAGCAAATCCCTAGTTCATTATGTGAACACCGATGCCTCAAAAATCCCTGGTTCGTTATGGCAACACATGTGACTCAACAAATCCCGAGATCATTATGGTAACATGGGTGCCCCCTTAAATTCCTAGTTAATTATGACAACACGAGTGCTTCCACAAATCCATGATTCATTATGCCAACACGTCTGCCTCAGCAAATCCCTCATAGATTATGGCAACATGGGTGCCTCAGTAAACCCCATGTTCTTTAGGCAATACAGGTGCTTCAACAAGTCAATGGTTCATTATGGAAATATAGGTGCCTCAGCAAATCCCTAGTGCATTATGGCAACAGGGGTGCCTCAACAAATCCCTAGTTCATTATGGCAACATGGGTGCATCAGCAAATCCCTAGTTCATTATGGCAACACAGGTGCCTCAGAAAATCCATGGTTAATTATGACAACAAGGGTGCCTCAGTAAATCCTTGGTTCTTTATGGCAACACGGGTGCCTCAAAAAATCCCTGGTTCATTGTGGCAATACGCGTGCCTCAGCAAATCCCAAGTTTATTATGATAACACGGGTGCCTCAATAATTCCATAGTTCATTATGACAACATGGGTGGCTCAGCAAATCCCTGGTTCATTATGGCAACACGGGTGCCTCAACATATCTCAGGTTCATTATGGCAACATGGATGCCTCAACAAATCCCTAGTTCCTTATGGTAACACGCGTGCCTCAGCAAATCCCTGGTTTATTATGACAACACGGGTGCCTCAATAATTCCCTAGTTCATTATGACAACATGGGTGGCTCATCAAATCCCTGGTTCATTATGGCAACACGGGTGCCTCAACATATCTCAGGTTCATTATGGCAACATGGATGCCTCAACAAATCCCTAGTTCCTTATGGTAACACGGGTGCCTCAAGAAATCGCTGGTTCATTATGGCAAAAGGGTGCCTCACCAAATCCCCGGTTTAATATGACAACACGAGTGATCGGCAAATCCCTAGTTCATAATGGCAACATGGGAGCATCATCAAATCCCTGGTTAATTATGGCGACAAGTGTGTCATAGCAAATCCCTGGCTTGTTACGGCAACACAGATGCATCAACAAATCCCTGGTTCATTATGGCAACACGGGTGCCTCAGCAAATCCCTGGTTCATTTTAGGAACACGACTGCATCAACCACTCCGACGTTCATTATGCAACACGAGTGCCTCAGTAGATCTCTGGTTCATTATGGCAACACAAGTGCCTCAGCAAATCCCAAGTGCCTCAGCAAATCATGGGTGCCTC
Source organism: Lupinus angustifolius (assembly GCF_001865875.1). NCBI lineage: Eukaryota > Viridiplantae > Streptophyta > Magnoliopsida > Fabales > Fabaceae > Lupinus > Lupinus angustifolius. The sequence continues at coordinate 160,507 of NW_017727845.1, forward strand.
AAAAATCCATGGTTCAATATGGCAACATGGATGCCTTAGAAAATCCATGGTTCCTTATGATAACAGGGTTGCCTCGGGATATACGTAGTTCAATATGGCAACATGGGTGCCTAAGCAAATCCCTGGTTCATTATGGCATCACGGGTGCCTAAAAAAATCCATTGTTCATTATGTCAACAAGGGTGGCTCAGTAATTCACTGATTCATTATGGCAAAACGGAAGCCTCATGAAATCCATGGTTCATTATCGAAACATGGGAGCGTCAACACATCCATGGTTTATTATGGCAACACGTGTGCCTCAGCAAATCCCTGGTCCATTGTGGCAACCTGAGTGCCTCTGCAAATCCGTAGTTCTTATGGAAACAAGGGTCCCTCAGAAAATCCTTGGTTCATTATGGTAACACAGATGCCTCAACAAATCCCTAGTTCAATATGGAAACACAGGTGGATCAGAAAAACCCAGGTTAATTATGGTAACACAGGTGCTTTAGTAAATCCTAGGTGCATTATGGTAACAAGGGTGCCTCAACAAATCCTTGTTTGATTATGGCAACACGGGTGCCTTAGCCAATCCCTGCTTCATTGTGGTAACACAAGTGGCTTAACAAATACTTGCTTCATTATGTTAACATGGGTGGCTGAACAAATCCATAGTTCATTATTACAATTCGCGTGGCTCAACAAATCTCTGGTTCATTATGACAACACGGGTGCCTTAGTAAATCCTTGGTTTATTATGGCAAAAGGGGTACCTCACCAAATCCCGGGTTCATTATGACAACATGGGTGCCTTGGCAAATCCCTGGTTCATAATGGCAACACGGGTGCCTCAGCAAATCCATGGTTCATTTTGGCAACACGAGTACCCCAACAAATTACTGATAGATTATGGCAACACGAGTGCGTCATCAAATCCCTGGTTCATTATGGCAACACGAGTGCCTCAGCCCATCACGGATGCCTCAGCTAGTCCCTGGTTCATTATGGCAATACAGGTAACTCATAAAATACCTGGTTCTTATGGTAACAAGGGTGCCTCAGCAAATCCCTAGTTCATAATGGCAACATGGGTGTCTCAGCAAATCCCTGGTTCATTATGGCCACACGAGGGCCTCAATAAATCCTTAGTTCATTATGGCAACACGAGTGGCTCAATAAATCCCTGGTTCATTATGGTAACACAGGTCCATCAACAAATCCCAGGTTCATTATGATAAGAGGGATGCCTCAACAAATCTCTAGTTCATTATGGCAACACGGGTGCCTCAAGAAATCCATGGGTCATTACGAAAACACGCGTTCCTCATCAAATCTCTGGTTCGTTGTGGCATCATGGGTGCCTCAGCAAATCCATGGTTCTTATGCGAACAAGCGTGCCTCAACAAATCCCTTGTTCATTATGATAACACAAGTGCCTCACCGATCCCTGGTTCATTGTGGCAACACGGGTGGCTTAGCAAATCCCAGGTTCATTATGGTAACATGGGTGCCTTAGAAAATCCATGGAGCATTATCGTAAAAAGGGTGCCTCAGCAAATCCCTGGTTCATTATGATAACACAGGTGGCTCAACAAATGCCTAGTTCATTGTGGCAACACTGGCGGCTCAACAAATCCCAAGTTCATTATGGTAACACGGGTGCCTTAGCAAATCCGTGGTTCATTATGGTAACAAGGGTGCCTCAGCAAATCCTTGGTTCATTATGACAACACGGGTGCCTTAATAAATCCCTGCTTCATTATGGTAACACGTGCGGCTCTACAAATCCCTGGTTCATTATGGTAAGACGGGTGGCTCAGCTAGTCCTTGGCTTATTATGCAACATGGGTGCCTCAGCAAATCCTTGGTCCATTATGGCAACACGAGTGCCCCAGCAAATAATTGACAGATTTTGGCAACACGAGTGCCTCAGCAAATCCCTGGTTCATTATGGCAACACGGGTGCCTACACAAATCCCTGGTCCAGTATCGCGACATGGATGCCTTAGCAAATCCCTAGTTCATTATGGCAAAAGGCGTGCCTCACGAAATCCCAGGTTTATTATGACAAAATCCTTGGTTAAGAATGGCAAAACGTGTGCATTACCAAATCCCTGGTTCATTATGGCAAAAAGGGTGCCTCCGCAAATCCGTGGCTCATTATGGCTACACGGATGCCTCAACATATCTCTGGTTCATTATGGCAACATGTGTGCCTCAACAAATTACTGATAAATTGTGGCAACACGAGTTCCTCAGCAAATCCCATGTTATTTAGGGAACATGGGTGCTTGACCAAGTCCTTGGTTCATTTTGGAAACATAGGTGCATCAGAAACTCCATGGTTCATTATGGCAACACGACTGCCATAGCAAATCCCTGGTTCGTTATGGCAACACGGGTGCCTCCGCAAATACCAGGTGCCTCAGCAAATCATGGGTGCCTCCGCAAATTCCTGGTTCATTACGGCAACACGGGTGCCTAAGCAAATCCTTAGTTCTTAAGGCAACAAGGAAGCCTCAGCAAATCCCTGATTCATTATTACAACATGGGTGTCTTAGCAAATGCTAGGTTTATTATGGCAACACATGTGTGTCAACAAATCCCTGGTTCATTATGGCGACATGGGTGCCTCAGCAAATCCCTAGTATATTATGGCAACACAAGATCTAGAACAAATCCCAAGTTCATTATGACAACATGGGTGTCTCAACAAATGCCTGGTTCATTATGGAAACACAGGTGCCTCGGCAAATCCCTGGTTTATTATGACCACACGGGTGCCTCAACAAATCCATGGTTTATTATGGCCACACGGGAGCCTCATCAAATCACAGGTTCATGATGGCAACACGAGTGGCTCAATAAGTCCCTGGTTCATTATAGTAACACGGGTGCCTCAACAAATATTTTGTTTATTATGGCAACACGAGTGCCTTTGCAAATCCCTGTTTCATTATGGTAACAGGAGTGCCTCAGCAAATCCTTGGTTCATTATGTCAATACGAGTGCCTTAGCAAATCCCTATTTCATTATGGTAACACGGGTGGCTCAGCAAATCCCCAGTTCATTATAGTAACAGGGGTGCCTCAACAAATCCCTAGTTCCTTATAGCATCACGGGTGGCTTAACAAATCCCTGGTTCATTATGGCAACACGAGTGCCCCATAAAATTACTGAAAGATTATGGCAACAGGGATACCTCAGCAAATCCATGGTTCATTATCGCAACATGGGTGCCTCAGCTAATCCCAGGTGCCTCAGCAAGTTCCTGGTTCGTTATGGAAACACGGGTGTCTCAACAAATCCCTGGTTCATTATTACAACATGGGTGTCTTAGAAAATTCCATGTTCATTATGGAAACTCATGTGCCTCAGAAAATCCCTGGTTCATTCTGGCCACATGGTGCCTCTACAAATCCCTGGTATATTATGGCAACACATGAGTTAGAACAAATCCCAGGTTCATTATGACAACATGGGTTTCTCATCAAATGCCTGGTTTCTTATGGCAACACAGGTGCCTCGACAAATCCCTGGTTCATTATGGGCACACGGGTGCCTCAGCAAATCCTTGGTTTATTATGGCCACATGGGTGCCTCATCAAATCACTGGTTCATTATGGCAGCACGAGTGGCTCAATAAGTCCCTGGTTCATTATGGTAACATAGGTGCCTCAACCAATTGTTGGTTCATTATAATAACAGGGATGCCTCATCAAATCCTTGGTTCATTATGACAACACGGGTGCCTTCGCAAATCTCTACATCATTTTGGTAACACAAGTGGCTCAGCCAATCCCTGGTTCATTATGGTAACAGGGGTGCCTCAGGAAATCTCTGGTTCTTTATGGCATCACGGGTGCCTAAGCAAATCCATGGTTCATTATGGCAACACGGGTGGCTCAGTAAATCCCTGGTTCATTATGGCAACACGGGTGCCTCAACAAATCCATGGTTCATTATGCCAACACGCATGCCTCAACAAATCCCTAGTTCATTATGGCAACTGTTGAAAGGGTGTCTCAGTGTTTATTTTATTTTAGTTGGGAGTTTTCTCCTCTCAACAAATCGTCCTGACAGTAGTGTCAATTTGTTGAGAGATTAATACTCTCATATTCGTTATGTTCTTTTTGTAGGTAAGAGAACTCCGTTTTATTCTTTGTTCGCCATCTCGGCTTTGTTAGAATAAATTCTAACGTCGGTATAATGGTTTCAACAATATTCCAGTTACAACTTACTTCTTTAATAATCATGTGAATAAGCCATTCCTTCTTTGCCCCATCTCGGCTTTGTTAGAATAAATTCTAACGCTGGTACAATGGTATCGAAGCAAATACTTATTACATAATTATTGAGTACCTTTGAATACCATCTCGGTTTTGTGGAATAAATTCCAACACCGGTTTAATGGTATTCTAATATATAAAAGTGATGAATAGTTAGTTGTTAGATAAAATTAAATAATTAAAGAACAAAAGAATAATAAATTTAAGTGACCTTTTATTTATTTACTCCCTTTCGGGTTCATTTTATTAACAAACCAAACTTCTTCCTTAAGGAAGGTTGATATTAAAGAATAAATAAAATGCGGAAAGTAAATAACAATAAATAAAAGTTAGTAAGTTAGCTTCATCACTTTTGTATATTAAAGGTGTTTTCAACAAATAAATTTATTGATAACACTTTACTATTTTACAATTTACACCTCTTTCAAGATTCAATTGTAGTATAGTATAGGGTTATGTCGAACCACAA
>NW_017727845.1:165346-182179 GCF_001865875.1 Lupinus angustifolius
AGCTGCCTTGTTTGGCAGCTAAGTTGCTCACCTTTGGCCCCTAGGAAGAGCCACTTTGGCCCCTAGGAAGAGCCATTTTGGCCCTACTTGACCCCTATGGTGGGCTAGATTACATGCATGGTGACACCTCCTCCTTCTTGTCATAGCCTTATGTCATCCATGAGGTCATGTTCTTGGCCTTTAAGCAAAGAAAAGGTAAGATGTTCCATGATTTGACCAAAAACTTATTTTTCTAGTGCGTGAGCCGCTTAGCCCACTTGTTTCCCCGCTAATCTGCCTATTTCAACAGCTTGGTTGACCTGGTTCCCCTCTCAGCTGCATGTTTCAGCCGCTTAGCTGACTGGTTCCACGCTCAGCTGCATGCTTTAGCAGCTTAGCTGACTTGGCCTGGTGCTTGGTGCTGGCTGACCTGGCCTGGTACTTGGTGCCTGCCTGACGTGGCCTGGTGCTTTGTGCCTGCCTGACCTAGCCTGGTGCTTGGTGCCTGACTGACCTGGCCTGGAGCTTGGTACCTGGATGACCTGGCCTGGTGCTTGGTGTCTGGCTGACCTGGCCTGGTGCTTGGTGCTTGGCATGGCTGGACAACTTTGTGCTTGATTTCTTCATGGTGAAGGAACCTTTTTTCCTTTGGTTTGTTACTTGATTTTTGTTGGTTGCTTGACACTTTTGGGCTGTTTTCTTTAAGTTAAGGTAAGCATTTGATTTTTGCAAGTTGCCTTGCCTACCTTAACATAGGTTTCTTCAAGACGAAGTAAGCTACCTTTGGGCTAAGTAACCAAATTAAGCACATAACATGCCACGATTTAACTTGATTACTTTTAGAAATTCATTTTGAGCTTTTGTCTTGAATTTTGGCTTGAATTCTTATCCATCTTTGAATTTATTCTTTAATATTCAATTTCCTACAAAACTCAAAGAAAACTTGGACAAAAATTAATAAAGAACCAATTTATTTAATCATGCAAAATTCACCTAAAAAGTGTTAATTTAAGTTGGTTTTCTACAATTTGCATAGGATAAAAGCCATAGAATGATGGTGAAAAGTGTATACTTTTGGCACTTATCAACAACCCCTAAAAAGTGTATACTTTTGGCACTTATCAAAGTCCCCCCAACTTAAAACTTTGCTTGTCCCCAAACAAAAGATAAAATAACAACCACTTGGCTTTGGAAAAATTAGTTTTGTACAAGATCAAAACTTATGCATGATTCCTTTTAAGTTCCATGAGATGTGTTTATGATTATGTGACTTTGCTCATAATGCTTCAAACTAAGAATTGAACACATCTTTTCAAAAACTCATTTAGCAATTCACTTATTAAAAATGTTATCAATCAAAGAGATGTAATGAGGCTTGGCTATCAAAGGAAATTGGTTTTTCAAGATATTCAAAGATACTTTCAAAGTTAAAAGAGAGCAAAAATTAATTTTTCATTAAAAACATATACTCCTTTCAACGTTTTTCCATTTTTCCTTCCCTCATTCTTTTTCTTGACCTTTTTGTGTAACTTCTCTTTAAGTTTCTCAATCTCTTTTCACTCCTTTTTTATTTTAGATCTTTTTCTTTACTTTTTGATTTGTAAAAAGATTGAGAGTTTTTCCTTGAACACTTTGTTACTTGGCCAACCATTCCCCCCAACTTAATTTCTTCCATCAACTTTCGTTTTGAAAAATGCTCTCTTTTTACTTAGAAAAGTATAGGAGATTATTTTTCTTTTTCCTTATTAGGCTCAATGGTTTGATTTTGAAAATAAAATTTTATTTTAAGGCTCAAAGGGGTTAACAAAGGATATTCCTATTTTTGATTGGTCATATTTGGTCAAGTGGCTCATTCTAATTGAAAGGACTTGCCTTGATCATATCCTATCAAATTATGTGCCACCAAGTACAGAAAGATTCAAATAAAATCAACTGTGCAAAACCAAGAAGTTTCTCACTAAGCTCACATAATTATTGCGTTTGGCTTACACTCCTTCACAAGGTTGGTTTATGTACAACTCTTTGATTTTTAAACAAATTCCTAAGGTCATGATAAATAATTTTCCAAAAAGTTTACATTTTATCCAAGTTATAACATTATGAATTATTCACAAAATTTTCAATTTTTCATCTCATGTTGCTCATCAAAGCTTGTAATTTACAAAGTCATTGATCTTGAAAAATGTTTAAGCCAAGTTTGTGTTTATTTACTTTGTTTAGTTTCAACAAATTAACTTTTTAAATAAATCTTCATAAATAAAAAATAAACACAAAAAAATTTAACAAGTAAGCACACTAAAAATAAAAATTAACACACTAAAAAAATTAAAATAAAGCAGAAACAACATAAAGTTTTAAAATACAACAAAATTTTCATTTTTTTCAAAATATTATACACACTCCCCCCAACTTACGTACTATACTTGTCATCAAGTCAAAAAAAATATTTTTAGGAAGTTTGTATAATATTTTGAAAGAATGAAAAAGAAAATTAAAACTAACCACCATTTTTAGGAGAACACAGAATTTCATTCTCCTTGTTTTCACTATCCTCTCCTAGATAGTGGTGTCATCAACTCCTCATTTTTGTCTGTTTATTTGGACTTGTTTTCCTGTAATTCATTTCGAACTTGCAATTTTCTTTTGCTTTGAGGTTAGTCTAACAATTCACAAGAATTTATAATTTCCTAAGACACTAAGTTCATGAATTAAATTTGATTGAGAGAATTCCAACCAAACAACATGCTTTTTCGTGAAAATTGATGTTTAGAAAAAAAAAACCAATCGTATTTCAAATCCAAGTGATAAAATAGGAGTCCAAACAGAATTTATGGAACTTCAAAACACATTTTATCACATCAAATATCCATAAATAAATCCATTCAGAATTTCATGAATTTATTTTGTTAAGGGAGTTCTAAAGTTTGGAAAAATTCATTTTTGGCACAAATGTAACAAGCATGCTCTTAGTTTTAAAAATTAATTTGACAATTTCAAAATCATTTACTGGAGATGTTTGGTTAAAGTATCACAAGATAAAGTATCATCATCAAAAAGTACATGGTGAATACTTAACCTTTAAGGATTCAAGTGGCTTCCCTTCTTAAAGAAAAAAAATTCAGCCACTAATCCTTGTTTATTTCAATCCCTTTTATGTTGTTCTTTTGAAAAAGTTGATGAGGGGTACCTCCACATCTCCTAAAATTTTTATAACAACAATAAAAGGTTTCTTATGGCAACAAGGGTGCCTCAGCAAATCCCTAGTTCATTATGGCAACAAGGGTGCTCAGCAAATTTCTGGTTCATGATGAGAACACGGGTGCCTCAGCTATTCCCTGGTTCATTATGGCAACACGGGTGGCTCAGCAAATCCCAAGTTCGTTATGGTAACACGGGTGACTCAACAAATCCCTAGTTCATTATGGTAACAAGAATGCCTTAACAAATCCTTAGTTCATTATGGCATCACAGGTACCTTAGAAAATCCCTGTTTCATTATGGTACCACGGGTGGCTCAGCAAATCCCTGGTTCATTATAGTAACAGGGGTGCCTCAGCAAATCCCTAGTTCATTATGTCATCACGAGTGCCTCAACAAATTACTGATAGATTATGGAAAAATGGTTGCCTCAGCAAATCCATGGTTCATTATCGCAACATGGGTGCCTCACCAAATTCCTAGTTCATTATGGCAACAAGGGTCCCTAAGGAAATCTCTGGCTAATTATGGCAAAACGGATGCCTCAAGAAATCCATGGTTCATTTTGGCAACACGGGTGTCTCAACAAATTACTGATAAATTATGGCAACACTGGTGCCTCAGCAAATCCCATGCTCTTTGGGCAACACGTGTGCCTTAGCAAGTCCCTGGTTCATTATTACAACATGAGTGTCTTAGCAAACGCCAGGTTCATTATGGGAACACATGTGCCTCAGCAAATCCCTTGTACATCATGGCAACACAGGAGCTAGAACAAATCCCATGTTCATTATGACAAGATGGGTGTGTCAACAAATTCTTGGTTCATTATGGCAACACAGGAGCCTCGGCAAATTCCTAGTTCATTATGGCAACATGGGTGCCTCAACAAATCCATGGTTCATTATGACAACATGAGTGCCTTAGCAAATCCATGGTTCATTATAGTAACACAGGTGCCTCGGAAAATCCCTGGTTCATTATGTCAGCATGGGTAACTCAGCAAATCTATGCTTCATTATGGCAAAAGGGGTGCTTCACCAAATCCCCGGTTCATTATGGCAACACGGGTGCATCAACAAATCCGTGGTTCATTATGGCAACACGGGTACCTCAACAAATCCATGACTCAATATGGCAACATGGGTGGCTCAGCAAATCCCAAGTTCATTATGTCAACACGAGTGCCTCAACAAATCCCTGGTTCGTTATGGCAACACGCGTGCCTCAGAAAATCCCTGGTTTATTATGGTAATAAGGATGCCTCTACAAATACCTAGTTCCTTATGGCAATACATGTGCCTTATGAAATCCCTGGTTCTTTACGGCAACATGGGAGCATGAGCAAATGCCACGTTCTTGATAGAAACACTAGTGCCTAAATAAATCCCAAGTTGTTTATGGCAACCCTGTGCCTCAACAAATCCCTGGTCTATTATTGCAACATGTTTGGCTTAGCAAATCCCTGGTTAATTATGGAATCAAGGGTGCCTTAGCAAATCCCTGGTTCATTATGGCAACACGGGTGCCTCAAGAAATTCCTGGTTTATTATGGCAACAAGGGTGCCTCAATAAATCTCTGGTTCATTATGGTAACACGAGTAGCTCAGCAAATCCCTGGTTCATGATGAAAACATGGATTTGTCAGCAAATCCCTGAATCATTACGGTAACGTAGGTGCGAGATCAAATCCCTAGTTCAATATGGCATCAGGAGTGCCTAAGCAAATCTTTGGTTCATTTAGGGAACACTAATGGCTAAGGAAATTCCTGGTTTATTATGGCAACATAGGTAGCTCAACAAATCCCTAGTTCATAATGGCAACACGGGTGCCTGACCAAATTCCTGGTTCATTATGATGAAAGGGGCCCTCACAAATCCCAGGTTCTTTAAGGCAACAAGGGTGCCTCAACAAATCTCTGGTTCATTATGGAAACACGAGTGGCTCAGCAAATCCCTGGTTCATTATGATAACATGGATGTGTCAGCAAATCCCTGAATCATTATGGTAACATGGGTGCTAGATCAAATCCCTGGTTCAATATGGCATCACGGGTGCCTAAGCAAATCTTCGGTTCATTTAGGCAACATTGGTGGCTCATCAAATTCCTGGTTCATTATGGCAACATAGGTGCCACAACAAATCCCTGGTTCATTATGGCAACATGGGTGACTCAACAAATCCCTGGTTAATTATGGGAACACGGGTGCCTCAGCAAATCCCTAGTTCATTATGGCAACAGAGGTGCCTTAGCATATCCAGGGTGTCTCAACAAAGGCCTGGTTGATGATGGCAACAAGGGTGCCTTAGCGAATCCCTGGTTCATTCTGGCAACGCACGTGCCTCGGCAAATCCCTGTTTATTATTGCAACACGGGTGCCTCAACAAATCCCTGTTTCGTTTTGGCAACATGAATTCCTTAGCAAATCCTTGGTTCATTATGGCAAACGGGTGCCTTATTAAATCACTAGTTCATTATGGCAACATGGGTGCCTCATCAAATCCCTGGTTTGTGATGGCAACACAGGTGGCTCAGTAAATCTCTGGTTTGTAATGGCAACTCGTGTGCCTTAGGAAATCCCTGGTTCATTAAGACAACACGGGTGCCTCAATAAATCCCTAGTTCATCAAGGTATCACAGATGACTCAGCAAATCCATGGTTCACTATGGTAACTGGGGTGCCTCAACAAATCCCTGGTTCGTTACGGCATCACGAGTACCTCAGCAAATACATGGTTAATTATGGGTACACGGGTGCCTTAGAAAATCCCTGGTTCATTATGCAAACACATGTGCCTCCACAATTCCCTAGTTCGTTATGGCAACATGGGTGGCTCAACAAATCCTTCATTCATTATGGCAACATGGGTGCCTCAACAAATCCCCAGTTCATTATGACAACATGGGTGCCTCCGCAAATCCCTGGTTCATTATGGGAACAAGGGTGCCTCAACAAATACCTTGTTCATTATGACAATACGAGTTCCTCAGCATATCTCAGGTTCATTATGGTAATAAGGGTGCCTCAACAAATCCCTGGTTCATTATTGCAACACGGGTGCCTCAGCAAATCTTGGGATCATTATGGCTACGTGGGTGGCTCAACAACTCCCTGGTTCATCATGGGGACACGAGTGCATCGGCAAATCCCTGCTTCATTATGGCAACAAGGATGCCTCTACAAATCCCTGGTTCCTTATGACAACATGGGTGCTTCAACAAATCCCTGGTTATTTACGACAACTTGGGTGCCTTAACAAAACCCTTGGTCTTTATGGCAACACTTGTGCCTCACCAAATACCTTGTTCATTATGACAACACGGATGCCTCTAAAAATCCCTAGTTCATTATGGCAACACGAGTGCCTCAATAAATCGCTGGTTCTTTATGGTAACGAGGGTGCCTCAACAAATCCTTGGTTCATTATACCAACGCGGGTGCCACAGGAAATCCCTGATAGATTATGGCAACATGGGTGCCTCATAAAATCCCATGTTCTTTAGGCAACAGGGGTGCCTTAGCAAGTCCCCGGTTCATAATGGCAATACGAGTGCTTTAAAAACTCCCTGGTCCATTTTGGCAACAGGGGTGCCTCAGCAAATCGTTTGTTCATTATAATAACATGGATGGCTCAGCAAATACCTGGATCATTATGGCAACATGTGTGCCTCATCAAATCCTTGGTTCATTGTGGTAGCAGGGGTGCCTCAGCAAATCCCTGGTCCATGATGGCAACATGGATGGCTCATGAAATCCCTGGTTCATGATGGGGACACGGATGCATCGGCAAATCCCTGCTTCATTATGGCAATAGGGATGCCTCTACAAATCCCTGGTTCCTTATGGCAACACAGGTGCTTCAACAAATCCCTGGTTATTTACGACAAAATGAGTGCCTCTTCCTAACCCTAGGTCTTTATGGCAACACTTGTGCGTCATCAAATCCCTGGTTGAATATGGCAACACAGGTGACTCAGCAAATCCCTAGTTCATAATGATCACACGGGTGGATCAGCAAATCCCCGGTTCAATATGGCAACTGGGTGCGTCAGCAAATCCCTGGTTCATTATGGCATCACGAGTGCCTCTAGAACGCCATGGTTCATTATGGCGACACGAGTGGCTCATCAAATCCCTAGTTCATTATGGCCACAGGTATGCCTCAACAAATCCCTGGTTCATTATCGCAACATGCATGCCTCATCAAATCCCTCGTTCATTATGGCAACATGGGTGCCTTAACAAACCCCTAGTTCATTATGGCAACGCGGGTGGCTCAACAAATCCCTGGTTCATTATGGTAACACGGGTGCCTCAGAAAATCCCTAGTTCATTATGGCAACAAGGACGCCTCTACAAATCCATGGTTTCTTATGGCAACACGGGTGCTTCAACAAATCCCTGGTTATTTACGACAACAAGGGTGTATCAACAAATCCCTTGTTCTTTATGGTAGCACTTGTGCCTTAGCTAAAACCTAGTTCTTTATGGCAGCACGGGTGCCTCAACAAATCCTTGGTTCATTATGGCAACACGGGTGTCTCAAGAAATCTCTGGTTCATTATGGTAAGAAGGATGCCACAACAAATCCCTGGTACATTATGGCAACACTGGTGCCTCAACAAATCCCTAGTTTATTATGGCTACGTGGGTGGCTAAACAAATCCCTGGTTCATTATGGGGACACGGGTGCCTCGGAAAACCCCTGGTTCATCATGGAAGCAAGGATGCCTCTTGAAATCACTGGTTCCTTATGGAAACACTGGTGCTTTAACAAATCTCTGGTTATTTACGACAACATGGGTGGCTCAGCAAATCCCTTCTTCTTTATGGCAACACTTGTCCCTCAGCAAATCCCAAGTTCTTTATGGCAACACGGGTGCCTCAACAATTTCCTGGTTTATTATGGCAACATGTGTGGCTCAGCAAATCCCTGGTTCCTTATGGGAACACGGGTGCCTCAGCAAATCCCTGGTTCATTATGCCAACACAGGCGCCTCAGCAAATCCCTCACAGATTATGGCAACATGAGTGTCTCATAAAATCCCATGTACTTTAGGCAACACGGGTGCCTCAGCAAGTCCCTAATTCATAATGGCAATACGGGTGAATTAACAACTCCCTGGTTCATTATGGCAACAAGGGTGCCTCAACAAATGCTCGGTTCATTATGGTAACACGGGTGCGTGAACAAATCCCGGGTGCCTCAAGAAATCTCTAGTTCATTATTGCAACATGTGTGCCTCAACAATTCCCTGGTTCATTATAGCCACACAGGTGCCTCAGCAAATCCCTAGTTCATTATGGCCACACGAGAGCCATGTCAAATCCTTGCTTCATTATGGCAACATGGGTGGCTCAGCAAATCCCTAGTTAATTATAGCAACACGGGTGCCCCCACAAATCCCTGGTTCATTATGGCAACATGAGTGCCTCAGCAAATCCCTCGTTCATTATGGCAACATGGGTGCCTCAAAAAATTCCTAGTTCATAATGGGAAAAGGGGTGCCTCACCAAATCCCTGGTTCATTATGACAACACGGGTGCCTCAGCTCCCTACTTCATTATGGCAAATCGGGTCCCTCCACAAATCCCTGGTTCATTATGGCAACACGGGTGCCTTAGCAAATCACTAGTTAATTATGGCAACAAGGGTGGCTCAGTAAATCCCTAGTTCATTGTGGCAACACGAGTGCCTCAACAAATCCCTCGTTCATTAATGCAACATGTGTGCCTCAACAATTCCCTGGTTCATTATAGCCACACAGGTGCCTCAACTAATCCCTAGTTCATTATGGCCACACGGGAGCCATATTAAATCCTTGCTTCATTATGATAACACGGGTGGCTCAGGAAAGCCGTGGTTTATTATGGTAACAAGGGTGCCTCAGCAAATCCCTAGTTCATTATGGCATCACAGGAATCTCAACAAATCCCAGGTTCATTATGGCAACAAGGGTGGCTCAGAAAATCCCTGGTTCCTTATGGCAACACGGGTGCCTCAGGAAATCCCTGGTTCATTATGACAACTAGGGTGGCTCAGTAAATCCTTAGTTCATTATGACAACACGGGTGCCTCAACAAATCCCTAGTTCATTATGGCAGCAGGCGTGCCTCTACAATTCCCAGGTTCATTATGGCAACACGGGTGCCTCAACAAATCCCTCCACAAATCTCTGGTTCAATATGGCAACATGGATGCCTCAGCCAATCCCTCGTTCATTATTGCAACAAGCGTGCCTCGACAATTCCCTGGTTGATTATAGCCACAGAGGTGCCTCATTAAATCCCTGGTTCATTATTGCCACACGAGTGCCATAGCAAATCCTTACTTCTTTATGATAACATGGGTGGCTCAGGAAATCCGTGGTTTATTATGGTAACAGGGGTGCCTCAGCAAATCCCTAGTTCATTATGGCCACACGAGTGCCATAGCAAATCCATGCTTCTTTATGATAACATGGGTGGCTCAGGAAATCCGTGGTTTATTATGGTAACAGGGGTGCCTGAGCAAATCCCTAGTTCATTATGGCAACACGGGTGGCTCAGCGAATTCCTGGTTCATTATGGTAACACGAGTGCCTATGTAAATCCTTGCTTCATTATGCCAAATTTGGTCCCTCCACAAATCCCTGGTTCAAATGGCAACATGGGTGCCTCAGCAAATCCCTCGTTCATTACGGCAACAAGGTTGGCTCAGTAAACCCCTGGTTCATTATGGCAACACGGGTGCTTCAACAAATCCTTGGTTCATTATTGCAACAAGCGTGCCTCGACAATTCCCTGGTTGATTATAGCCACACAGGTGCCTCATCAAATCCCTGGTTCATTATTGGCACACGAGTGCCATAGCAAATCCTTGCTTCTTTATGATAACACGAGTGGCTCAGGAAAACCGTGGTTTATTATGGTAACAGAGGTGCCTCAGCAAATCCCTAGTTCATTATGGCATCACAAGTATCTCACCAATACCAGGTTCATTATGGCAACACGGGTGCCTCAGCAAATCACTAGTTCATTATGGCAACACGGGTGCCGCATCAAATCCCTGGTACATTATGGCAACTAGGGTGCCATATCAAATCCTTGCTTCATTATGGCAACATTGGTGGCTCAGCAAATCCCTGATTAATTATGGCCACACAGGTGCCCCCACAAATCCCTGGTTCATTATGGCCACATGAGTGCCATAGCAAATCCTTGCTTCATTATGGCAACATGGGTGGCTCAGAAAATCCCTGGTTAATTATGGCAACACGGGTGCCCCACAAATCCCTGGTTCATTATGGCAACACGAGTGCCTCAGCAAATCCCTCGTTCATTATGGCAACATGGGTGGCTCAGAAAATCCCCGGTTAATTATGGCAACACGGGTGCCCCACAAATCCCTGGTTCATTATGACAACACGGGTGCCTCAGCAAATCCCTGGTTCATTACGGTAACATGGGTGCCTTTACAAATTCCTGGTTCATTATGGCAATGAGGGTGCCTCAGCAAATCCCAAGTTCATTATGCCAACACGGCTTCCTAGCAAATCCCTAATAGATTATGGCAAAATGGGTGCCTCAGAAAAATCCCATGTTCTTTAGGTAATACAGATGCCTCATCATGTCCATGGTTCATTATGGAAATATAGGTGCATTAACAACTCCCTGGTTCATGATGGCAACAGGGGTGCCTCAGTAAATCCTTGGTTCATTATGGCAACACGGGTCCCTCAGCAAATCCATGGTTCATTATGGCAACATGGATGGCTCAACAAATCCCTCGTTTATTATGGCAACACGTATGCCTAAGCAAATCCTTGGCTCAACTTCACTAAAACTGATAATCTATTACTCAAAGACAGTAATGGATTACTCTAATCATTTTGAAGTTGGATAACTCTTTTCTCACACACATAATCTGTTACTTAGAAGTAGAAACCTATTACACACTATTTTTGAAAATTGTTTTGAGTATACTTGAAGGGTTTCAATTCTCTTTTAAAAATAGTTTGAGCATTACTACAATTGTATATTCAAGAGTAGAGGATAGAAGTACCAATTTAGACTAATTTGTCTTGAAACTATGTCTTCTTTGTTGTCATAAGTATTCTTCCTCTTCTTCTCAATTATGGCAACACGGGTGGCTCAGCAAATTCTTGGTTCATTATGGTAACACGAGTGCCTAAGCAAATCCCTGCTTCATTATGGCAACTTGGGTCCCTCCACAATACCCTGGTTCATTATCGCAACACGGGTGCCATAGCAAATCCCTAGTTCATTATGGCAACACGGGTGCCTCAGCAAATCCCTTGTTAATTATGGCAACAAGGGTGGCTCAGTAAATCCCTGGTTTATTATGGCAACACGGGTGCCTCAACAAATCCTTGGTTCATTATTGCAACATGTGTGCCTCAACAATTCCCTGGTTCATTATAGCCACACAAGTGCCTCAGAAAATCGTTGGTTCATTAAGGCCACACGAGTGCTATTGCAAATCCTTGCTTCTTTATGATAACACGAGTGGCTTAGGAAAAACGTGGTATATTATGGTAACAGGGGTGCCTCAGCAAATCCCTAGTTCATTATGGCATCACATGTATCTCACCAATACCAGGTTCATTATGGCATCAAGGGTGGCTCAGTAAATCCCTGGTTCCTTATGGCAACACGGGTGCCTCAGCAAATCCTTGGTTCATTATGGCAACTAGGGTGGCTCAGGAAATCCGTAGTTCATTATGACAACACGTGTGCCTTAACAAATCCCTGGTTCATTATGGCAACAGTCGTGCCTCTGCAATTCCCTATTTCATTATGGCAACACTGGTGCCTCAACATATCCCTGGTTCATTATGGCAACATGGGTAGCTCAGCAAATCCCTGGTTCATTATGGCAACACAGGTGCCTCAACAAATCCCTGGCTCATTATGGCAACAACGATGCCTCAGCTAATCCCTGGTTCATTATGACAACACGGGTGCCTAGAACATTATGGCAACACGAGTGCCTCAGCTAATCCCTGGAACATTATGGCAACACGGGTGCCTCAGCAAATCCCAGGTTCATTCTGGCAACACGGGTGCCTCAGCAAATCCCTGGTTCATTCTGGCAACATGGGTGAATCAATAAATCTCTGGTTCATTATAGCAACATAGGTGGCTCAGAAAATCCCTGGTTTATTATGGTAATAGGTGTCCCTAACCAAATCCCTGGTTCATTATGGCATCACGGGTGCCTCAGCAAATCTCTGGTTCATTTGGAGAACACGAGTGGCTCAAAAAATACTTGGTTCATTATGGCAACACGAGTGCTTGAGAAAATCCCTGTTACCTTATGGCAACACGGGTGCCTCATCCAATCCCGGGTACCTTATGACAACACGGGCCCCACAAAAAATTCCTGGTTCATTATGGAAAACTTGGTGCCTCAGCAAATCCCTTGTTCCTTATAGCAACATTGGTATCTCAAAAAATCCCTACTTCTTTATGGCAAGTCGGGTGCCTCAGCAAATCCTTGGTTCATTATAGCAACACTGGTGCCTCAGCAAATTCCTAGTTTAGTATGCAACATGGGTGCCTATGCAAATCCCTGGTTCATTATCACAACACGGGTGTGTCAACAAATCCCTTGTTCATTATGGCAGTATGGGTGCCTCAGCAAATCCCTGGTTCATTATGGTAACATGAGTGCCTAAGCAAATCCCTGCTTCATTATGGCAACTCGGGTCCATCCACAATATCTTGGTTCATTATAGCAACACGGGTGCCATAGCAAATCCCTGGTTAATTATGGTAACACGGGTGCCTCAGCAAATCACTAGTTCATTATGGGGACAAGGGTGCCTCAACAAATCCCTTGTTCTTTATGGCAACACGGGTGCCACAGCAAATCCCTGGTTCATTATGGCAACAAGGGTGGCTCAATAAATCCCTTGTTCATTATGGCAACACGGGTGCCTTAACAATTCCTTGGTTCATTATTGCAACATGCATGCCTCAACAATTCCCTGGTTCATTATAGCCACACAGGTGCCTCAGCAAATCCCTGGTTCGTTATGGCCACACGAGTGCCATAGCAAATCCTTGCTTCTTTATGACAACGCAGGTGGCCCAGGAAATCCGTGGTTTATTCTGGTAACAGGGGTGCCTCAGCAAATCCCTAGTTCATTATAGCATCACAGGTATCTCAACAAATCCCAGGTTCATTATGGCAACAAGGGTGGCTTAGTAAATCTCTGGTTCCTTATGGCAACACGGGTGCCGCAGCAAATCCCTGGTTCATTCTGGCAACATGGGTGAATCAATAAATCTATGGTTCATTATTGCAACACAGGTGGCTCAGCAAATCCCTGGTCATTATGGTAAAAGGGGTCCCTCACCAAATCCCTGGTTCAGAATGGCATAAAGGGTGCCTCAACAATTCTCTATTTCATTTGGAGAACACGAGCGGCTCAAAAAATACCTGGTTCATTATGGCAACTCGAGTGCCTTAGCAAATCCATGTTTCAATATGGCAACGCGGGTGCCTCATCCAATCCTTGGTTCATTATGGCAACACGGGTCCCACGACAAATTCCTGGTTCCTTATGGCAAAGGTGGTGCCTCAGCAAATCCCTTGTCCCTTATGGCAACACTGGTGTCTCAAAAAATCCCTAGTTCTTTATGGCAACACGGGTGCCTCAGCAAATTCTTGGTTCATTATGGCAACACGGGTGCCTTATCAAATCCCTGGTTCATAATGGAAAAACGGGTGCCTCACCAAATCCCTGACTCATTATGGCAACACATATGCCTCACCAAATCACTGATAGATTATGACAACACATATGTCCCATCAAATACCGTGTTCTTTAGGCAACATGAGTGCCTCAGCAAATTCCTGTTTCATTTTGGAAACATAGGAGCATCAGCAACGCTGTGATTCATTATGGTAGCACAGGAGCCTCAACAAATCCCTTGTTCATAATGACAACACGAGTGCCTTAAGCAAATCCTGGGTGCCTCAACAAATCCCTGGTTCATTATGGTAACACGGGTGCCTAAGCAAATCCCTAGTTCATTAAGGCAACAAGGGTGCCTCAGAAAATCCCTGGTTCATTATTGTAACAGGGGTGCCTTAGCAAACCCCTAGTTCATTATTACCTCACGGGTGCCTTAACAAATCCTTGGTTTATTATGGCAACACGGGTGCCTCAGCAAATCCCTTGTTCATTATTGCAAAATGGGTGACTCACCAAATCTCTGCTTCATTATGACAACACGGGTGCCTCATCAAATCCCTGGTTCATAATGGCAACATGGGTGCCTAACCAAATCATTGGTTCATTATGGCAACACGAGTGCCTCGGCAAATCCCTGATTCATTATGGTAACAGGGGTGCCTCAACAAAACTGTGGTTCATTATGACAACACAGATGGCTCAAGAAATCCCTGGTTCATTATGGCAACAGGGTGCCTCAGCAAATCCCTGGTTCATTATGGCAACACGGGTGACTCAGAAAATCCATGGTTCATGATGGAAACACTGGTGCCTCAACAAATTACTGGTTCATCATGGCTACACGGGTGCCTCAGCAAAACTCTGGTTCATTATGACAACACAAATGGTTCAAGAAATCCCTAGTTCATTATGGCAACAAGGATTCCTTTGCAAATCCCAGGTCCCTTATGGCAACACGGGTTCCTCAGCAAATCCTTTGTTCTTTACGGTAACATGGGTGCCTGACCAATTCCCTTGGTCTTTATGGCAACGCTTGTGCCTCAGCAAATCCCAAGTTCTTTATGACTACACGGGTGCCTCAACAAATCTCTGGTTCATTATTGTAAGAGTGAGACTGCAACTAAGAGGGGGGTGAATTAGTTGACTTAAAATTATGGCCACCTTTTCTACAAAGTCAAGAATTAACGTGCATCAGAAAATATATGCAGAAATTACACAAGTAAATAATCAAAGAGATAAGGGAGAAGATAATACACAAGAATTTTTATACTTGTTCACCTTCTTGTCCACCAAAGGCGACATCCAGTAATTCTAAGTGATTCTAATCCTTGTTCACCTTACACACTCCCTAATCCTTATTCACTCTTGGAAAAACACCTTTCCAAGTGATTCTAATCCCTTTTCTTATCACACCTTTGTGAAAGAAAGTATTCTGCAATAATAATGAAGAATCTACAACAATGGCAGATTGCTTTTATAAGTATGAAAGTAATATAACTTGCAATCCAAGCAACTCTTTTATATACTTAGTAATAATGCTCTTTATAAGTTTGGTAAACTTTGAAACACTATACTTTAAACAACTTCAGAAAAATCAACTTCGAAGTTTAAGAACTAGTTGCCAAAAGTGTAGAAAATAATTTCAGAATGTGTGTAAGAGCTTTTGAAATTTGTATGAGAGTTGTATATTTGTGTTGTGAGATTCAATACCTTTAAATAGACTTTCCAATCACCCATAGTGCCTCTACGAAAAGATAGGAATAGATTGGAGTGAAGACATTTCATTTGGGATGAAAATCTTTCATTTTGAAATCTAAAATTTGATGCAACAGCTCTCAGTAATCGATTACTACAAGTGGATAATCCATTACCCAAACATTCTGTGCATTGGGCATTTAAATTCGATTTAGAGTAATCGATTACAGCAAGTGGGTAATCGATTACTCAACTTCACTAAAACTAGTAATCTGTTACTCAAAGACTATAATGGATTACTCTGATCAGTTTTAAGTTAGATAACTCTTTTCTCACACACGTAATTTGTTACTTAGATGCAGTAACCCGTTACACACTATTTTTGAAAATTGTTTTGAGCATTACTACTATTGTATATTCAAGAGTATAGGATAGAAGTACCTATTTAGACTTAGACTAATTTGTCTTGAAGCTTTGTCTTCTTTGTCTTCATAAGTATTCTTCCTTTTCTTCTTTTTGGTGATGTTGGTGTCTTCATCAAAGCCGTGCCAAGGTCAAGAGCAAAGATCTTCTTCACAATCTCCCCCTTTTTGATGAAGACAAACCAATATCTTATTTAACAATGTAGTTTTCTGAGAGCAGCATACTTTGAGAAATGTTAAGATGACTTGAGTATGCTCCCCCTATTTTGTATGCTCCCCCTTTCATTTGGAGTTATGCGCCTGAAATGTTTTAAACAGAAAATACACTTCTTCCAACTTTTCTCCCCGTTTTGACTTTATCAAAAAGTAGAAAAACCAAGAGTCCAGAACAATATATATATAGCATACATATAGATATGATTTTGTCCAGCACAATATATATAGCAAATATACCAATGCATAGCATAAAATATAAGATGGTCAGACATTTGTTCAGAAATAATAAATATCATAACAGCAAATATTGTTCAAAATCATGAAAACATTACAAACATAAAAACAGTAAATTGCTCATAATCATGCACAAATACAAAAAAAAGTCCTAGACACAATCTATGACTCAAGCTTAGAGTTGTCTTCATCAAAGTCCATGATACTCAACTTAGAAGAGAGACAATGAAGTTCAAACTAGATTTGTTGATTATGAGTATCATATGTATCCATTCGGTTAGTGATGTAGCCTCGAAGAGAAAGCAACTCGTCCATAATCATCTGATTGGAAGGCATGACAGCAGATGAGGAAGATTGAGCATGAAACTCAGAAGAATGAG
>NW_017727845.1:182279-193894 GCF_001865875.1 Lupinus angustifolius
TAGAAACACCGAAATGTTTAAGAATATTGGTTATGAAAATTGCATAGGGCAAGGGGCTTTGAGTTCCTCGAACATTTCACATTTGTCTCATTATCATCTGAGTCCAATTGATTTTGATGTTAAACTTCATAGCGTACATCAATTGGAGTTCTATATCACTAATTTGATGGTTTGAAAATTTTGATAAAATGACATAGCCTAGAAAATAATGAAGCAAATGATCTTCAAGTTTGAGATGCCCAGCAGATAGGATATCTCTATTTTTAACAGTCTCACCAAAGCCCTGTTGCTTATGCATTTCTATGTCCTCTTTAGAAATTCTACACAGAGAATGGTAGAAATCCTTACGATAATAGTTATCCTATTCACAAAGAAGGCCGAAACCTGTTATGCTACCTTGATAGGGTATATTATAGAACAATGAAGTCAAAGTTTTCAAATCCAAAACAATGTTTTTTCCTTTCACATAGGAAGTAAGACCATTTTTCCAAAAGTTCATGTTGCAGTAAAATACTCGAACAAGTTCAGGATAAATGACATTAGTTTCACAACAAAAGTCAAAAAGATTTTGTTGCCATAAAATATAAGGAAAAAGAAAGTTTTAAAACTCAAAATTCCCTACATTACCGTATTTCGGAGTAAAAATGACTCGACCATGAAAGTGCTACTCAAAGACTTTACGTTGCTCATCATTAGAAAGAAATCTTGTCAAATCCAGAGGTTTAGTCTCCAAAGATGAATTTCTTTGGTTCCTTTGAGTCACATTTGTGCGTTGCTTCTTTGATCTAGAAGAGGAAGCCATGGATTGAGGATTTTGAGTTTTAGATTTTTTGGTTTTGGAGATTTGGGGTTTTTTTTTATTTAAGCCACTAAACACAAAATTGATGGTGTAGAAGTGTTTAGAGTTGACAATGTGATATGAGTAGACACAAAAATCACCCAAAACGGATAAAAAATGAAGATTTTAGGGATTGAGAGGGTTGAACACGAGTTGAAGAAGAAGATGAATTTGAAAAAAATTGAAAAATGCAGAAAAATCACATATATAACTGCACAGAGTAATCGGTTACTCAAATTAAAAAATTTAAAATTTTCAAACAGCAGCTTTAAGTAATCAATGACATCATTTGCGTAATTAGTTACTAAAACCCCTTGTTTAACCCTGTAATCGGTTACTCTCTAGGGTAATCGATTATTGACCCCAAAAAAACTTATTTTTATGCATGTTGATGCTATAAAAATGATTTTTAACTCAATTTAAATTTTTTAAACATAAATAAGCACTTTTAAGTACAAGTAGGCATGAGATAAACATAATGAAGCACACATATAATCATATAATCATGTCAAGATAGGTAAGATTCATCAAGAATGCCTAATTCTCGTCTAATGTTGGAAAAAGGTTCTTTAGCCAATGGTTTAGTGAAAATATCTGCTAGTTGGTTATGAGCATTAACAAATTCAACGATAACATCTTTCTTTTGGACATGGTCCCTAAGGAAGTGATGCCTTATATCTATGTGTTTGGTTCTAGAATGCATAACTAGATTCTTTGTGAGGTTTATAGCACTAGTATTATCACATCTCAGAGAAGTGCAGCCTAAGTCTAAGCCATAATCTCGTAATTGTTGCTTAAGCCACAATAGTTGGGCACATCAACTACCTACTCCTATATATACAGCTTCAACAGTGCTTAGGGAAACACATGCTTGTTTCTTGTAAGACCAAGAGACTAAAGCATTTCCTAAAATGTGACAAGTACCATTTGTATTGTTCCTCTCAGTTTTGCATCCTGCAAAATCTGAATCTGAATAACCAATCAAATCACATATACTTCCTTTTGGATATCACAGCCCAACATTAGTTGTGCCTTTAAGATATTTCACGATTCTCTTAACATCAACTAAGTGTTATTCTTTTGGTTTAGATTGATAGTGTTTACA
The DNA here is from genome assembly GCF_001865875.1 of Lupinus angustifolius. NCBI lineage: Eukaryota > Viridiplantae > Streptophyta > Magnoliopsida > Fabales > Fabaceae > Lupinus > Lupinus angustifolius. The sequence goes on from NW_017727845.1 coordinate 184,223, forward strand.
CATATATACACTAAACATGATATCAGTCTACTGGCAGTTAAGCATAAAAGAGATCCAATCATACCTCGATACTTTGATATTTCAATGAATTTTCCAACTTCGTCCATATCGATGTAAGTACTAGATCCCATATGAGTAGCTATTGGCTTACAGTAATCCATATCAAATCTTTTTAGAAAATCTCTGCAATACTTGGATTGACTTACAAAAATGCCATTATCAAGTTGTTTGATTTGTAATACAAGAAATTAATTCAACTTCCCCATCATGGACATTCCAAACTCTCCTTGCATCATTTTTCCAAAATCACTACAAAAAACTTCATTAGTAGAACCAAAAATAATTTAATCTGCATAAATTTGAACAAGAAGAGCATGATGATATATTTTCTTTATAAAGAGTATAGTGTCGATCTTCCCTTTGGTGAATCCTTTTTCAAGTAAAAAATTGGTTAGACGATCATACCATGCGCGTCGAGCTTGCTTCAAGCCATAGAGAGCTTTCTTTAATTTGTAAACATGAGAATGATGTTTGTAATCTTCAAAACTAGGAGGTTGTTCTTCAAACACTTCTTCTTGAATATATCCATTTTTAAAAGCACTCTTTACGTCAATTTGATATAGCTGAAAATTTAAAGAACAAGCATATGCAAGTAATAGCCTAATAGCTTCAAGTCTAACAACCAGAGCAAAGGTTTCATCAAAGTCTATACCTTCTTCATGATTGTATTCTTGGGCTACTAGTCTAGCTTTATTTCTAACAATAATTCCATTTTCATCATATTTATTTTGAAATACCCAACGAGTTCCTATAACATGCCTATTTTTAGGTCTAGGAACAAGTTCCCAAAGTTCATTTCTCTGAAACTGGTTTAATTCTTCTTGCATCACAAGAATCCAATGTTCATCCTCGATTGCATCATCAATCTCGGAGGGTTCTATTTGAGAAACAAAGTATTGTTTAGACAAGAATTTTCTAGCATTAAACGGGTAGTGACACCCTTACTTATATCGCTAATGATGTTGTCAATAGGATGATCTCGATGAGTTCTCCATTCTTTTGGTAAATCAAAGTGAATATGCTCCTCTTGAGAAGATAGATCATCATCCATTTTCAAATGCTCAGTATTAGTTGTAGAATCATTAATAGAATTTTCTTTAGCAAGGGAACTTGGCAAGTTCTCTTCATCAAAGGTTAACCCATCCTTTATCACAGGATTGGTTTCATCAAAAGATACATGAACGAATTCCTCCATAACACGATTTCTTTTATTAAAAACTCTATAACCTTTACTCGTAATAGAGTAGACTAGGAAAATACCTTCATCAGCTTTTGCATCAAACTTGCCTAAGTTATCCTTACCATTATTTAAAACAAATCATTTACAACCTAATACATGCAAATGATAAATGTTTGGTTTTCTACCTTTAAAGAGTTCATAGGGGGTTTTCTTAAGAATTGGTCTTATACAAACTCGGTTCGAAACATAACATACAATACTTACTATATCAGCCCAAAAATATTTTGGGAGGTTAGTTTCATTTAACATTGTATGAGACAGTTCTTCTAAAGAAAAATTCTTTCTCTCTACAACACCATTTTATTGTGGTGTTCTAGGAGCAGAAAAATTGTGATTGATACCAACATCATTACAAAATTCTTCAAATGAAGAGTTTTGAAACTCTCCCCCATGATCACTTCTTATTGCATCTATTTTTAGTGATTTTTCATTATGAACTCTTTTAGTATAAATGCTAAAGGCTTTGAATGCCTCACTCTTATGAACTAAGAATAGAGTCCAAGTATATCTCGAAAAATCGTCTACTATAACAAGAGCATAGTAGTTACCAGCATAACTTTTTGTCCTTGAGGGGCCAAATAAGTCCATGTGTAGTGACTACAATGGTCTATCGGAAGAAACCATGTGTTTAGCTTTAAAAGAAGTTTTTGTTTGTTTACCCATTTGACAAGCACTACATAGTTTGTCTTTAACACACTTCCTTTTGGATAAACCAACAACTAAATCTTTCTTAATGAGTTTATTCAAATGGTCCATATGTTATGAGCAATTCTCCTATGCCAAATCCATGGATCATGATTATCATTAGCAACTAAACATGTTATTGGTAAAGAGGAGTCTATATCAATCATATATATATTAGTTATCCTCTTACCAATGAGTTTAGAGTTTTGAGAATTCTTACTTTCGATGATGCACTTATCCGTGTAGAATGCCACATGAAAGCCTTTGTCACATAATTGACTTATGCTTAGAAGATTGTGCTTGAGTCCTTCAACATATAATACACCTTCTATGATTGTTGAGGGTGGCTTTCCAATTCTACCAACTCCAAGTATTTTTCCCTTGTTGTTATCACCATATGTGACATAGTTCTATCGTCTGTCATGTGTTTTGAGCAGCCACTATCCAAGTACCATAAGTTGCAGGTGGCTCTCAAATTATCCTGCAAAACAATTTAAGTTTTATTAGGTACCCAATATTCGTTGGGTCCTACATAGTTAGTACCTTTCTCAACCCATCTAAAATGACCTAGGGGTATACCATATTTTCTAATTTTACAAGTATTTGGTGTATGTCCATGGTTTTTACAATATGTACATGTGCGTTGATGTTTATGAATCCTAGATTTATTATTACTATTTTCAAAAGCATGGATACTTTGTTTTTCAAAGTTTATCTTAGTTGAGACATTTTGTTTCTTAGAAACATGGCTTATTGAATAGCCGAGACCTCTTCGATCTGTTGAGTGTCTTGGATCATTAATGATCTTTTCTAAACTTTTACTACTCTTATTTATCTTATTAAGTTCAAGACTTAAAGTTGACACTTTATTTTCAAGAATAGTGCAGTTTTGACATGAAGATGATGAGGGTTTGTTTCTAAATGTGTCTAACACAATTTTTTGTTTTAGACACATTTTTGTGAGTTTAACATATTCATCATGCAAGTCAATAAATGCAGTTTGTAATTCAGAAGAATATAGTTGAATATTATTTACCTCTTTATCATCAGAATGATGAGATGCCATCAAGGAAAGATGTGCTTGTTCTTTATTTTCCTGTTTACAAGTGGAACTAGTATCATTGTCTTCCCAAGCAATGTAAGCTCTCCGTCCAGTCCTTTATTCATTCTTCCCTTTGAATGAGTTCTTTTTCAAGTTTGGACAATCCATCTTCATATGGCCAGGTTTGCCACATTCTAAGCATGTGAAATTTTGGTTTGAAGTGGAGGCGTCATTATTCTTGGTGAATTTTCTCATTTGTCCAGTTTTACCACTCTTGTTCCTTTTAAGGAACATGCTGAACTTCTATACAAGAAGACTCATGTCTTCCATTTCTTCCTTCTTAGATTCATCTTCTGATGATTCATATTTACCAAACAAAGCAGCCAAAGACATTTTTGATAAACGTTTCTTTTCAGAAATGGTCGTTACCTTGGGTTGCCATGTTTTGGTGAGTGATCTTAGAACCTTCAAGTTCAAGTTACTGTTTGATAGTACCTTACCAAGTGCAATAAGGTGATTTGTAAGATGAGTAAACCTCTTTTGAAGATCCAGAATTTTCTCTCCAGGTTTCATATGAAACATTTTGTATTCCTGGGAAAGAGTGTTGAGTCTTGATCTTTTTACCTCCTCTGTTCCTTCATGTGTTGTCTCTAGAGTATCCCACATTTCTTTGGCAGATTTGTAGTTTGATACTCTAAAGAACTTGTCTATGCCAAGTGCTGATGTGAGGATGTTCTTTGCTTTGAGATCATACTACACCTTCTTTTTATCTTCATCATTCCATGAAGATTTGAGTTGTACTTCTCTTACACTGTTGATTACAGTGAAGGATTCATATGGTCATTCTTCAATTGCATTCCATATGTCCAAGTTTGGAGATTCTATGAAGATCTTCATTCTGATTTTCCAAAAGTCATATCACTCTCCAACAAAGCTTGGAGGGGGGTTGATGTTGGAGGCTTTTCCTAGGAATGATCTTGAGGCCATCTTTGGTATAGGATCAAATTTGAGAATATCTTACTCAAAAATAGCTCTGTTGCCAATTGTAAGAATGAGATTACAACTAAGAGGGGGGAGGGGGTGAATTAGTTGACTTAAAATATGGCCACATTTTCTTCAAAATCAAGAGTTAACGTGTAGCGGAAAATATATACAAAAATTAAACAAGTAAATAATCAAAGAGATAAGGGAGAAGAGAATACACAAGGATTTTTATATTAGTTCACCTTCTTGTCTACCGAAGTCTACGTCTAGTACTCTTGCAGCACAAGAGATTTCTTCACTAAAGATTATAAGTTGTAATTACAATATATCACCCTGAGATCTCTATGTACCTTACACACTCCCTAATCCTTATTCACTCTTGGAAAAACACCTTTCCAAGTGATTATAATCCCATTTCTTATCACACCCTTGTGAAAGAAAGTATTCTCTAATAATAATGAAAAATGTACAATAATGGCAGATTGCCTTTACAAGTTTGAAAGTAATATAATTTGCAATCCAATCAACTCTTTTGTATACTTAGTAATAATGCTCTTTATAAGTTCGGTAAACTTTGAAAAACTTTACTTTAATAAACTTCATAAAAATCAACTTTGAAAGTTAAAGAACTAGTTGCCAAAAGTGTAGAAAATAATTTCAAAATGCGTGTAAGAGCTTTTGAAATTTGTATGAGAGTTGTATATTTGTGTTGAGAGATTCGATGGCTTTAAATAGACTTTCCAGTCACCCAAAGTGCCTCTACGAAAAGTTAGGAATAGATTAGAGTGAAGACATTTCGTTTGGGATGAAAACCTTTCATTTTGATATCTGAAATCTGAAGTAACAACTCTTAGTAATCGATTAGAACAAGTGGGTAATTGATTACCCAAACATTTTGTCCACTGGGCATTTAAATTCGATTTAGAGTAATCGATTACAGCAAGTGGGTAATCAGTTAATCAACTTCACTAAAACTGGTAATATGTTACTCAAAGACAATAATGGATTACTATCACCAGTTTTAAGTTGGATAACTCTTTTCTCACACACATAATCTGTTACTTAGAAGTAGAAACCTGTTACACACTATTTTTGAATTTTTTTTTAGTATACTTGAAGTGTTTCAGTTCTAATAGAATCCCTTTTGGGAGGATTCTGGATTGATTGTTGATCGTTCTTGAATGTAAGTCTTTTTGAGTGAATTATGAACTTTTGTACTTTCAAACTTGTTTTTGATTTTTTCTTGTATTGAATTTTGGCTGTGGCTGTTGTATGTGGTTTAGTGCTGAATTTTGGTGGTTTGGTGAAGGTATTTTGGCTGTGAGTTTTTTGGGGTATGGTAAGGGATGTTTGGTTGTTTATGGGAGAAGAGGGTTGTGTAGGGTGATATTGGCCATGGGTTTTTGGTTGATTGTGACGATAAAAGAACGTGGAGAAGATTGAAGGGTGAAGGCACCACAAGCTGGATGCTTGATAAGCCTAAGGAATTTCGCCACAAGGAAAGGAACCTTGATAAGAAAATGGCCTTGGTTCAACCAAGAAACTAGGAGAAATCTCAACTAGCAATGGAAATTATCCAACTAAAATCTGAATTGTTTTATTCCATATGCAATTTGGTTACAAATAGGGAAGGGAACTCAGCCGTGCCCCAATTCCCACGTGAATCAAAGAGTAAAACACATTGATAGACTTTCCTAATTCGTATTCCCATGTGCTACCCCAATTCCCACGTGAATAAAAGAGTAAAACACATTAATAGACTTTCCTAATTCATATTCCCATATGATTTTTGTGTTTAAGGCAAGATTTTGAATGTTGAGTGAATCCTCCTTGGCTATCACGTCCCTATTCAGGTTTGTAGGCTGAATACATTCCTTTGGTACAATTAAGGAAAGAATCCATTGCCTTGAATGATTTCCAAACGTGTTGCTCTCATTAAGGAAAGGAGTTATGCTTGAGTATCCCATTGATTTGAACGCCCAACACATGCCTTATTCAAATAAGGAAGATGTTTATTCTTCCAATCTGAAACTGACCCATAAGGCAAGATTTTGCATTCTGAATTCTCCTCCTTCTTGATTTTTCACGCCAATTCCCATGAGGGAATGAATTTTTATTGATCCCTTGTTTGAATTCCACATGCCTAATTGATTTGGTAGGACTCGTAATTCACGTCCACCTTGATTTAGGAAACAAATCTTCATGAGCTGATAAATCATTGAAAAGTTGCCATTATGTCCCAAATCAAATTTGTGTGATGGGATTTGGCTTGGCTTTCTTATGGAAACCATCCAGCCTTGAGTTCACACGTCCAAGTCTCAATAAGGAAAGATTTTATGACCTTTTATTCCCTCGATGCCTCTCCAAACGAATTGAACTCAATAAGGCAAGGTTTTGAAATTGTCCTCAATTGAATTCACACGTCCAAGCTAAATAAGGAAGGCATTAATATGCTTCCTTCCTTGATCTTCACGCCCTTCTCCAACAAGGAAATTTTGTACCTGATTACATAATTATTTGGTATCCAAAATATAAAGATAATGTTGGCCACATTAAGCCAATATACAACCCAAAAAGAAAGTTTTAATTTGTTCTTGACATAAGGAAATAAAATAACTCCTAAGCTATATGTGGGCATGACGATCCCACTTTATTAAATAGAACTTCCAAATGCCTCATTCAACCCCTCCTTGGTCGTGGCCAACTTGGGCTTCTTCCTCAAGGATTATACAATGGATGGGCTTGGTCTCTTTGCTAGCCTTTGATGATTCTACCAGTTCTCCTACTAGTTGATTGAGAGTTTGATGTGCCTTCTTGGTTTTGGACTGGGTCGTGCGCCCTCCTACCCACTTAGATCTTCTTCATTGATGGTCCTTGGTGGGTTCATATCAAATTCTCTTTGAAAAATAGTTTGTGCATTACTACAATTGTAAATTCAACACTATAGGATAGAAGTACCTATTTAGACTTAGACTAATTTGTCTTCAAGCTTTGTCTTCTTTGTCGTCATAAGTGTTCTTCCTTTTCTTCTCTTTGGTGATGTTGGTGTCTTCATCAAAATCGTGCCAAGGTCAGGAGCAAAGATCTTCTTCTCAATTATGGCAACACGGGTGGCTCAAAAAATCCCTTGTTCATTATGGCAACACGAGTGCCTAAGCAAATCCCTGCTTCATTATGGCAACTCGGGTCCCTCCACAAATTCCTGGTTCAATATGGCAACACGGTTGCCATAGCAAATCCCTGGTTCATTATGACAACATGGTGGCTCAGCAAATCCCTGGTTCATTATGGCAACAAGGGTGGCTCAATAAATCCCTGGTTCATTATGGCAACACGAGTGCCTCTACAAATCCCTGGTTCATTATGGCAACATGCGTGCCTCAACAATTCCCTGGTTCATTATGGCACCATGGATGCCTCAGCAAATCCCTAGTTCTTTATGGCAACACGGGTGCCTCAGCAAATCCCTGGTTCATTATGACAACGTGGGTGCCTTGGCAAATCCCTAGTTCATTATAACAACACAGGTGTTAGGTATTAGTGGTTACAATACACCTAGAAGGGGGGGGGGGTTGAATAGGTGTAGCGGTTAGAATAGCCGCTTTTCGAAACTCAACACTTAATGCTGAATCTCCCCTAATTATTCGATTAGTGATGTAGCCTCGAAGAGAAAGTAACTCATCCATAATCATCTGATTGGAAGGCATGACAGCAGATGAGGAAGATTGAGCATGAAACTCAGACGAATGAGGTTTAGGAGGGTTAGGATGGGTAGGTTTTGGTTGATCAGCAGGTGCATTCGATCTATCAGATCGATACTTATAGGTGCGACGGTCATGAGGGTCTATGTAGAAACCAATTTTATGGACAACTTCCACACCAATCTTGCTTTCGTGAAGATTTAGCGTGACCATGGTTTCACCATTACTAGAAACACCGAAATGTTTAAGAATATTGGTTATGAAAATTGCATAGGGCAAGGGGCTTTGAGTTCCTCGAACATTTCACATTTGTCTCATTATCATCTGAGTCCAATTGATTTTGATGTTAAACTTCATAGCGTACATCAATTGGAGTTCTATATCACTAATTTGATGGTTTGAAAATTTTGATAAAATGACATAGCCTAGAAAATAATGAAGCAAACGATCTTCAAGTTTGAGATGTCCAGCAGATAGGATATCTCTATTTTTAATAGTCTCACCAAAGCCCTGTTGCTTACGCATTTCTATGTCCTCTTTAGAAGTTCTACACAGAGAATGGTAGAAATCCTTTCGATCATAGTTATCCCATTCACATACAAGGCCGAAACCTGTTATGCTACCTTGATAGGGTATATTATAGAACAATGAAGTAAAAGTTTTCAAATCCAAAACAATGTCTTTTCCTTTCACATAGGAAGTAAGACGATTTTTCCGAAAGTTCATGTTAGAGTAAAATACTCGAACAAGTTTAGGATAAATGACATTAGTTTCACAACAAAACTCAAAAAGATTTTGTTGCCATAAAATATAAGGAAAAAGAAAGTTTTAAAACTCAAAATTCCCTACATTACCGTATTTCGGAGTAAAAATGACTCGACCATGAAAGTGCTCCTCAAAGATTTTACGTTGCTCATCATTAGAAAGAAGTCTTGTCAAACCAGAGGTTTAGTCTCCAACGATGAATTTCCTTGGTTCCTTTGAGTCACATTTGTGCGTTGCTTCTTTGATCTAGAAGAGGAAGCCATGGATTGAGGTTTTTGAGTTTTTAGATTTTTGGGTTTTGGAGATTTGGTGTTATTTTTATTTAAGCCACTAAACACAAAAATGATGGTGAAGAAGTGTTTAGAGTTGACAATGTGATATGAGTAGACACAAAAATCACCCAAAACGGATAAAAAAAATGAAGATTTGAAGATTTTTGGGATTGAGAGGGTTGAACACTAGTTGAAGAAGAAGATGAATTTGAAGAAAATTGAAAAATGCAGAAAAATCACATATATAACTGCACAGAGTAATCGGTTACTCAAATTAAAAATTTTAAAATTTTCAAACAACAGCTTTAAGTAATCGATTACATCATTTGCATAATTGGTTACTGAAACCCCCTGTTTAACCCTGTAATCAATTACTCTCCAGGGTAATCGATTATTGACCCCAAAAAAACTTATTTTTATGCATTTTGATGCTATAAAAATGATTTTTAACTCAAAATTTAAAATTTTTAAACATAAATAAGCACTTTTAAGTACAAGTAGGCATGAGATAAACATAATGAAGCACACATATAATCATATAATCATGTCAAGATAGGTAAGATTCATCAAGAATGCCTAATTCTCGTCTAATGTTGGAAAAAGGTTCTTTAGCCAATGGTTTAGTGAAAATATCTGCTAGTTGGTTATGAGCATTAACAAATTCAACGATAACATCTTTTTTTTGGACATGGTCTCTAAGGAAGTGATGCCTTATATCTATGTGTTTGGTTCTAGAATGCATAACTAGATTCTTTGTGAGGTTTATAGCACTAGTATTATCACATCTCAGAGAAGTGCAGCCTAAGTCTAAGCCATAATCTCGTAATTGTTGCTTAAGCCACAACACTTGGGCACATCAACTACCTACTGCTATATATTTAGCTTCAACAGTGCTGAGGGAAACACATGCTTGTTTCTTGTAAG
>NW_017727845.1:193994-195637 GCF_001865875.1 Lupinus angustifolius
ATTCTTTTGGTTTAGATTGATAGTGTTTACACATATATACATTAAACATGATATCAGTCTACTGGCAGTTAAGCATAAAAGAGGTCCAATCATACCTCGATACTTTGATATTTCAATGCATTTTCCAGCTTCGTCTATGTCGATGTAAGTACTAGATCCCATATGAGTAGTTATTGGCTTACAGTAATCCATATCAAATCTTTTTAGAAAATCTCTACAATACTTGGATTGACTTACAAAAATGCCATTATCAAGTTGTTTGATTTGTTATCAAAGGAAGTAATTCAACTTCCCCATCATGGACATTTCAAACTCTCCTTGCATCATTTTTCCGAAATCACTACAAAAAACTTCATTAGTAGAACCAAAAATAATATAATCTACATAAATATGAACAAGAAGAGCATGATGATTTATTTTCTTTATAAAGAGTGTAGTGTCGATCTTCCCTTTGGTGAATCCTTTTTCAAGTAAAAAATTGGTTAGACGATCATACCATGCGCGTGGAGCTTGCTTCAAGCCATAGAGAGCTTTCTTTAATTTGTAAACATGAGAAGGATGTTTGTAATCTTCAAAACCAGGAGGTTGTTCTTCAAACACTTCTTCTTTAATATATCCATTTAGAATAGCACTCTTTACGTCAATTTGATATAGCTAAAAATTTAAAGAACAAGCATATGCAAGTAATAGCCGAATAGCTTCAAGTCTAACAACCAGAGCAAAGGTTTCATCAAAGTCTATACCTTCTTCATGATTATATTCTTGGGCTACTAGTCTAGCTTTATTTCTAACAATAATACCATTTTCATCATATTTATTTTGAAATACCCAACGAGTTCCTATAACATGCCTATTTTTAGGTCTAGGAACAAGTTCCCAAACTTCATTTCTCTCAAACTGGTTTAATTCTTCTTGCATCGCTAGAATCCAGTGTTCATCCTCGATTGCATCATCAATATCGGAGGGTTCTATTTGAGAAACGAAGTATTGTTTAGACAAGCATTTTCTAGCATTAAACGGGTGGTGACACCCTTAATTATATCACTAATGATGTTGTTAATAGGATGATCTCGATGAGTTCTCCATTCTTTTGGTAAATCAGAGTGAATATGCTCTTCTTGAGAAGATAGATCATCATCCATTTTCAAATGCTCAGTATTAGTTGTAGAATCATTAATAGAATTTTCTTTAGCAGGGGAACTTGGCAAGTTCTCTTCATCAAAGGTTAACCCATCCTTTACCATAAGATTGGTTTCATCAAAAGATACATGAACGAATTCCTCCATAACAAGATTTCTTTTATTAAAAACTCTATAACCTTTACTCGTAAGAGAGTAGCCTAGGAAAATACCTTCATCAGCTTTTGCATCAAACTTGCCTAAGTTATCCTTACCATTATTTAAAACAAATGATTTACAACCAAATAGATGCAAATGATAAATTTTTAGTTTTCTACATTTAAAGAGTTCATAGGGGGTTTTCTTAAGAATTGGTCTTATACAAACTCGGTTCGGAACATAACATGCAATAAGCCTAAGGAATTTCGCCACAAGGAAAGGAACCTTGATAAGAAAATGGCCTTGGTTCAACCAAGAAACTAGGATGTTAGGTATCAGTGGTTACAATACACCTAGAAGGGGGGG
>NW_017727845.1:195737-203475 GCF_001865875.1 Lupinus angustifolius
TTTTTGTATTTCTTTTTTGTATTTGTGAATGTCTCTCCCTCACGTACTCTCTATTCCTTCTTTGTGTTCTTGATTAAATCAAGGTCAAGAGTACTCAATTGTGACAAACAGCGAAACAGCAACAACAATATCAAGCAATTTATATGATGAGGCACCTTTTTGGTTTAATAATTGAGATAGCACGAGGTTGTGATTAGGAGTATTACGTTTTCAGATTTATGATAGCCAATGGCTGTGGATACAATAATATAACGTTTTCGAATAATAATATCAATTGAAATAGCAAAACAACAAACTTTTTGAAAATAATTTACTAAGACAATTTTACCAACAAGAACTAGCTCTGATACCACTTGATGTAATCCTATAGGGGGATTACGTTTTTGTTTTGGATCATTCTTGATGGTAATTACTTTTTGGGACTTTTGGAATTGTATTTGTTTTGGATGTTTTGAATGTTGTTTGGTTGTGTTTTGGGCCGTGGGGTTTTGATTGTGTTTGATGGATTTGGTGGTTGTTTGGTTGATGATTGATGTACTTGTGATGTTGTGGAATGTGTATGGGATATTTTTTTGGGGAATTATGGCCGTGAGGATTAGGGTTATGTGAGGGTGTTTTATGGGTGTTTGGCCGTGGGAAGTGAGGGGATTTTGGGTGGTTTTGGTGAGTGTTTGGCCGTGGGTTTGGGAACAAGAAGATGGAGAAGACAAGAAGGATGGAGGCGCCACAAGAAGTGATTCTTGATAAGCCTTAAGGAATTTTCGCCACAAGATGAGTATCTTGATAAGAAAACAAGCTTGGTTGAACCAAGAACACTAGGAGAAATCTCAACTAGCAATGGAAATTATCCAACTAAAATCTGAATTGTTTTTATTCATAAGGCAATTCGGTTACATATATAGGGAAAGGAACTCAGCCATGTCCCTATTCCCACGTGAATCAAAGAGTAAAACATATTGATAGACTTTCCTAATTCGTATTCCCATGTGCTTTTTGTGTTTAAGGCAAGATTTTGAATGTTGAGTGAATCCTCCTTGGCTATCACGTCCCTATTCAAGTTTGTAGGCTGAATACATTCCTTTGGTACCATTAAGGAAAGAATCCATTGCCTTGAATGATTTCCAAACGTGTTGCTCTCATTAAGGAAAGGAGTTATGCTTGAGTATCCCCTTGATTTGCACGCCCAACACATGCCTTATTCAATTAAGGAAGGTGTTTATTCTTCCAATCTGAAATTGATCCATAAGGCAAGATTTTGCATTCTGAATTCTCCTTCTTCTTGATTTGTCACGCCAATTCCTATTAAGGAATGAATTTGTATTGATCCCTTGTTTGAATTCCACATGCCTAATTGATTTAGGGAACAAATCTTCATGGGCTTGAGTTCACACGTCCAAGCCTCAATAAGGAAAGATTTTATGACCTTTTATTCCCTTGATGCCTCTCCAAACGAATTGAACTCAATAAGGCAAGGTTTTGAAATTGTCCTCCATTGAATTCACACGTCCAAGCTAAATAAGGAAGGCATTAATATGCTTCCTTCCTTGGTCTTCACGCCTTTCTCCAACAAGGAAAGTTTGTACCTGATTACATAATTATTTGGTATCCAAAAGATAGAGATAATGTTGGCCACAGTAAGCCAACATACAGCCCAAAAAGAGAGTCTTAATTTGTTCTTGACATAAGGAGATAAAATAACTCCTAAGGTATATGTGGGCATGACGATCCCACTTTATTAAATGGAACTACCAAATGCCTAATTCAACCCCTCCTTGGTCGTGGCCAACTTCGGCTTCTTCCTCAAGGATTATACAATGAATGGGCTTGGTCTCTTTGCTAGCCTTTGATGATTCTACCATTTCTCCTACTAGTTGATTGAGAGTTTGATGTTCCTTCTTGGTTTTGGACCGGGTCGTGGGCCCTACTACCCACTTAGCTCTTCTTCATTGATGGGCCTTGGTGGGTTCATATCAAATTCTCTTTTAAAAATAGTTTGAGCATTACTACAATTGTATATTCAACACTATAGGATAGAAGTACCTACTTAGACATAGAATAAGTTGTCTTCAAGCTTTGTCTTCTTTGTCGTCATACGTGTTCTTCCTTTTCTTCTCTTTGGTGATGTTGGTGTCTTCATCAAAACCGTGCCAAGGTCAGGAACAAAGATCTTCTTCTCAATTATGGCAACACAGGTGGCTCAAAAATCCCTGGTTCACTATGGCAACACGAGTGCCTAAGCAAATCCCTGCTTCATTATGGCAACTCGGGTCCCTCCACAAATCCCTAGTTCATTATGGCAACACGGTTTCCATAGAAAATCCCTGGTTCATTATGGCAACATGGGTGGCTCAACAAATCCCTGGTTCATTATGGCAACAAGGGTGGCTCAATAAATCCCTGTTCATTATGGTAACACGAGTTCCTCAACAAATCCCTGGTTCATTATGGCAACATACGTGCCTCAGCAATTCCCTGGTTCATTATGGCAATACGGGTGCCTCAGCAAATCCCTAGTTCATTATGGCAACATGGGTGGCTCAACAAATCCCTAGTTCATTATGGCAACACAGGTGTCTCAACAAATCCCTGGTTCCTTATGGCAACACGGGTGCCTCAGCAAATCCCTGGTTCATTATGGTAACAAGGGTGGCTTAGTAAATCCCTGGTTCATTATGACAACACGAGTGCCTCAACAAATCCCTGGTTCATTATGGCAACATGCGCGCCTCAACAATTCCCTGGTTCATTATGGCAACAAGGGTGCCTTAGCAAATCCCTGGTTCATTATTGCAACATGGGTGGCTTAGCAAATCCCTAGTTCATTATGGCAACACAGGTGCCTCACCAAGTCCATGGTTCATTATGGCAACAAGGGTGACTCAGCAAACCTCTGGCTCATTCTGGCAACAAGGATGCCTCAACAAATCCCTGTTTCATTATGGCAACACGGATGCCTCAACAAATTTATTGATAAACTATGACAACATGGATGCCTCAACAAATCCTTGTTTCCTTATGGCAACACGGATGCCTCATCAAATTTATTGATAAATTATGACAACACGGATGCCTCAACAAATCCTTGTTTCATTATGGCAACACGGATGCCTCAACAAATTTATTGATAAATTATGACAACATGGGTGCCTCGGCAAATCCCATGGTCTTTAGGAAATATGGGTACCACAGCAAGTCCCTAGTTTATGTTAGGAACACTGGTGCACCAGCAACTCCGTAGTTCATTATGGCAACATGAGTGCCTCAGCAAATCCCTAATTCATAATGGCGACATAGGTGCCTCACCAAATCCCTGGTTCATTATTGCAACAAGGGTGCCTCAGGATATCCCTGGCTCATTATGGCAACATGGGTGCCTTAACAAATCTCTAGTTCATTATGGCAACACGAGTGCCCCAACAAATTACTGATAGCTTATGGCAACACGGGTGCCTCAGCAAATTCGTGGTTCATTATGGCAACACGGGTGCCTCAGCAAATCCCTGGGTGCCTTAGCAAATCACGGGTGCCTCAGCTAATCCTTCGTTCATTTTGGCTACAAGGGTACCTCAGCAAATCCCTGGTTCTTATGGCAACAAGGATGCCCCAGCAAATCCCTAGTTCATTATAGCAAAACGGGTCCCTCAGCAAATCCCTGGTTCTTATGGCAGCATGGGTGCCTCAGAGAATCCCAAGTTCATTATGGCAACATGTGTGCTTCAACAAATCCCTGGTCCATAATGGCAACTCGGGTGGCTCCACAAATCCCTGGTTCATTATGGTAACAAAAGTGCCTCAGCAAATCCCTAGTTCATTATGGTAACAGGGGTGCCTCAGCTAATCCCTGGTTCATTATGGCCACACGGGTGCCATAGCAAATCCCTGATTCATTACGATAACACGGGTGGCTCAGGAAATCCCTGGTTTATTATGGTAATAGGGTGCCTCAAAAAATCCCTAGTTCATTATGGCATCACAGGTACTTCAGCAAATCCATGGTTCATTATTATAACAAGGGTGGCTCAGTAAATCCCTGGTTCATTATGGCAATATGGGTGCCTCAACAAATCTCTGGTTCATTATGGCAATATGCGTGCCTCAGCAAATCCCTGGTTTATTATGACAACACGGGTGCCTCAACAATTTCGAGATTCATTATGGCAACATGGGTGGCTCAGCGAATCCCTGGTTCATTATGCCAACACGTATGCCTCAACAAATCCCTGGTTCATTTTGGCAACATGGATGCCTCAGCAAATCCCTAGTTCCTTATGGCATCACGGGTGCCCCAGCAAATCCCTGGTTCATTATGGCAAAAGGGGTGCCTCACCAAATCCCTTGTTCAATATGACATAACGAGTGCTAGGCAAAATCCTGGTTCACAATGGCAACACGGGTGCATCACCAAATCCCTGGTTCATTATGGCAACAAGTGTACCTCAGCAAATCCCTAGATCGTTACGCCAACACAGATGCATCAACAAATCCCTGGTTCATTATGGTAACTCGAGTGCCTCAACAAATTATTGATAAATTATGGCAACATGGGTGCCTAAACAAATGTCTGGTACATTATGGCAATACGCGTCCCTCAGCAAATCCGTGGTTTATTATTGCAACACGGGAGCCTCAATAAATCCCTGGTTCATTATGGCAACATGAGTGGCTCATGAAATCCCTGGTTCATTATGGCAACACGAGTGCCTCAACAAATCCCTGGTTCATTATGGCAACATGGACGCCTCATCAAATCCCTAGTTCCTTATGGTAACACGGATGCCTCAAGAAATCCCTAGTTCATTATGGAAAAAAAGGTGCCTCACCAAATCCCTGGATCAATATGACAACACGGGTGCTCGGCAAATCCCTGGTTCATAATGGCAACACGGGTGCAACACCAAATCCCTGGTTCATTATAGCAACAAGTGTGCCTCAGCAAATCCCTGGCTCCTTACGGCAACACGGATGTATCAGCAAATCCCTGGTTCTTTATGGCAACACGGGTGCCTCAGCAAATTACTGATAAATTTTAGCGACACGGGTGCCTCAGGAAATCCCATGTTCTTTTGGCAACACGGGTGCCTCAGCAAATCCCTGGTTGATTTTAGGAACACGACTGCATCAACCACTCTGAGGTTCATTGTGGCAACACGAGTGCCTCAGCAGATCCCTGGTTCATTATGGCAACACGGGTGCTTCAGCAAATCCCAGGTGCCTCAGCAAATCATGGGTGCATCAACAAATCCGTGGTTCATTATGGCAACATGGATGCCTGAAAAAATCCCTGGTTCCTTATGATAACAGGGGTGCCTCGGCATATACATAGTTTAATATGGCAACACGGGTGCCTAAGTAAATTCCTGGTTCAGTATGGCATCATGTGTGCCTCTAAAAAACCATGGTTCATTATGCTAACAAGGGTGGCTCAGTAATTCCCTGGTTCATTATGGCAAAACGAGAGCCTCAAGAAATCCATGGTTCATTATGGCAACATGGGAGCCTCAACACATCCATGGTTTATTATGGCAACACGTGTGCCTCACCAAATCCCTTGTCCACTATGGCAACCCGAGTACCTCTGCAAATCCCTGGTTCCTATGGAAACAAGGGTGCCTCAGCAAATCCCTGGTTCATTATGGTAACACAGGTGCCTCAACAAATCCCTGGCTCATTATAACAACACGGGTGGGTCAGCAAAACTCAGGTTCATTATGGTAACACGGGTGCCTCAACAAATCCTTGGTTCATTATGGTAACATGGGTGCCTCAACAAATCCTTGGTTCATTACGGCAACACGAGTGCCCCAGCAAATTACTGATAGATTATGTCAACATGGGTGCCTAACAAAGTCCCTGGTTCATTATGGTAACAAGGGTGCCTCAGCAAATACCTGGTTCGTTATGGCAACATCGGTGCCTCATCAAATCCCTATTTCATTATGGCAACACGAGTGCCCCAGCAAATTACAAAAAGATTATGGCAACACGGGTGCCTCAGAAAATCCTGGTTCATTATGGCAGCACGAGTGCCTCAGCAAATCCCGAGTGCCTCAGCAAGTCACAGGTGCCTCATCAAATTGTTGGTTCATTATGGCAACACGAGTGCCTAAGAAAGTCCCTATTTCATTATGGTAACAGGAGTGCCTCAACAAATCCTTGGTTCATTATGGCAACACGAGTGCCTTAGAAAATCCCTGTTTCATTATGGTAACACGGGTGGCTCAACAAATCCCTTGTTCATTATAGTAACAGGTGTGCCTCAACAAATCCCTGGTTCATTATGGCAACACGAGTGCCCAAGCAAATTACTGATATATTATGGCAACACGGATGCCTCAGCAAATCAATGGTTCATTATCACAACATGGGTGCCTCAACTAATCCCAGGTGCCTCAACAAGTTCCTGGTTCATTAGGGAACCACGAGTGTCTTAGTAAATCCCTGGTTCTTATGGCAACAAGGGTGCCTCAACAAGTCTCTGGTTCATTATTACAACATGGGTGTCTTAGCAAATGCCAGGTTCATTATGGCAACACATGTGTCTCAGGAAATCCCTAGTTCATTCTGCCCACATCAGTGCCTCTGCAAATCCCTAGTACATTATGGCAACACATGAGCTAGAACAAATCCCAGGTTCATTATGACAACATTGGTGTCTCAACAAATGCCTGGTTCCTTATGGCAACGCAGGTGCCTCAACAAATCCCTGGTTCATTATGGCCACACGGGTGCCTCAGCAAATCCTTGGTTTATTATGGACACACGGGTGCCTCATCAAATCACTGGTTCATTATGGCAACACGAGTGGCTTAATAAGTCCCTGGTTCATTATGGTAACATGGGTGCCTCAACAAACTGTTGGTTCATTATAATAACAGGGATGTCTCATCAATTCCTTGGTTCATTATGGCAACACGGGTGCCTTCGCAAATTCCTACATCATTATGGTAACACAAGTGGCTCAGCCAATCCCTAGTTCATTATGGTAACAGGGGTGCCTCAGGAAATCCCTGGTTCTTTATGGCATCACGGGTGCCTCAGCAAATCCATGGTTTATTATGGCGACACAGGTGGCTCAGTAAATCCCTGGTTCATTATGGAAACACAGGTGCCTAAAGAAATCCATGGTTCTTTATGGCAACACGCGTGCCTCAACAAATCCCTTGTTCATTATTGCAACATGGGTGCCTCAGCAAATCCCTGGTTCTTATTGCAACAAGGGTACTCAGCAAATTCCTCGTTCATTATGGGAACACGGGTGCCTCAGCAATTCCCCGGTTATTTATGGCAACAGAGGTGGCTCAGCAATTCCCAGGTTCGTTATGGTAACAAAGGTGCCTTAGCAGATCCCTGGTTCATTATGGTAACAGCAGTGCCTCAGCAAATCCTTGGTTCATTATGGCAACACGAGTGCCTTAGCAAATCCCTGTTACATTATGGTAACAGATGTGGCTCAGGAAATCCCTGGTTCATTATAGTAATAGGGATGCCTCAGCAAATCTCTGGTTCATTATGGGATCACGGTTGCCTCTGCAAATCCATGGTTCATGATGGCAACGCGGGTGGCTTAGCAATTTCCTGGTTCATTATGGCAACACGATTGCCCCAACAAATTACTGATAGATTATGGCAACTTGGATGCCTTAGCAAAACCATTGCTCATTATCGCAACATGGGCGCCTCAGCTAATCCCAGTTGCCTCAATATGTTCCTAGTTCATTATGGAAACACGAGTGTCTTA